>NW_027395482.1:0-21951 GCF_047511655.1 Castor canadensis | reverse complement strand
CTCCCTTACCACCCACTCCACCCCCTCCCACTCCCCCTCCTCAATACCCAGCAGAAACTATTTTGCCCTTATTTCTAATTTTGTTGGAGAGAGAGTATAAGCAATAATAGGAAGGAACAAGGGGTTTTGCTGGTTGAGATAAGGATAGCTATACAGAGCATTGACTCACATTGATTTCCTGTGCATGGGTGTTACCTTCTAGGTTAATTCTTTTTGATCTAACCTTTTCTCTAGTACCTATTCCCCTTTTCCTATTGGCCTCAGTTGCTTTAAGGTATCTGCTTTAGTTTCTCTGCATTAAGGGCAACAAATGCTAGCTAGTTTTTTAGGTGTCTTACCTATCCTCACCCCTCCCTTGTGTGCTCTCGCTTTTATCATGTGCTCATAGTCCAATCCCCTTGTTGTGTTTGCCCTTGATCTAATGTCCACATATGAGGGAGAACATACGATTTTTGGTCTTTTGGGCCAGGCTAACCTCACTCAGAATGATGTTCTCCAGTTCCATCCATTTACCAGCGAATGATAACATTTCGTTCTTCTTCATGGCTGCATAGAATTCCATTGTGTATAGATACCACATTTTCTTAATCCATGTCTGTGCTGGGGCATCTTGGCTGTTTCCATAACTTGGCTATTGTGAATAGTGCCGCAATAAACATGGATGTGCAGGTGCCTCTGGAGTAACAGTCTTTTGGGTATATCCCCAAGAGTGGTATTGCTGGATCAAATGGTAGATCGATGTCCAGCTTTTTAAGTAGCCTCCAAATTTTTTTCCATAGTGGTTGTACTAGTCTACATTCCCACCAACAGTGTAAGAGGGTTCCTTTTTCCCCACATCCTCGCCAACACCTGTTGTTGGTGGTGTTGCTGATGATGGCTATTCTAACAGGGGTGAGGTGGAATCTTAGTGTGGTTTTAATTTGCATTTCCTTTATTGCTAGAGATGGTGAGCATTTTTTCATATGTTTTCTGGCCATTTGAATTTCTTCTTTTGAGAAAGTTCTGTTTAGTTCACATGCCCATTTCTTTATTGGTTCATTAGTTTTGGGAGAATTTAGTTTTTTAAGTTCCCTGTATATTCTGGTTATCAGTCCTTTGTCTGATGTATAATTGGCAAATATTTTCTCCCACTCTGTGGGTGTTCTCTTCAGTTTAGAGACCATTTCTTTTGATGAACAGAAGCTTTTTAGTTTTATGAGGTCCCATTTATCTATGCTATCTCTTAGTTGCTGTGCTGCTGGGGTTTCATTGAGAAAGTTCTTACCTATACCTACTAACTCCAGAGTATTTCCTATTCTTTCTTGTATCAACTTAAGAGTTTGGGGTCTGATATTAAGACCAAGATCTTCATTTAAAAAAAAAAAAATGCCAGGTGCAGGGGCTCATGTCTGTAATCCTAGATACTCAGGAGGCAGAGATCAGGAGGATTGTGGTTCGAAGCCAGCCCTAGCAAATAGTTCCACAAGACCCTATCTCGAAAATACCTTTCACAAAAATAGGATTGGTGGAGTGGCTCAAGTTGAAGGCCCTGAGTTCAAGCCCCAGAACTGGAAAAAAAAAAGATAAGACAAAGAAAAGAAAATAAACTATTGTGACAATGAGTGCTTTCAGTAAGTATACATTAGATTTATGGTCAATTATGATGGAAAAGACCATTCTGAATATTTGAGTTATTGTTGGGTATTGTCTTTGAACAGTGAGGTATAATCAGAGCTTATAAAATATATTTGGAATAATAGTTCTCTCTTTTTATTTTTATTTTCTTTTTTGGGGTGCTGAATATTGAACCCAGAGCCTTACCACATACAAGCATTCTATCACTCAGCCATGCTCTAGCCCTAGAATAATAGTTCTTAACATTAAAATCTTTGAGTTCTATTCATGGTTGCAGAATGCATTATATACAGAAGTAGATTTGCCTGTGTTTTCCTTTTATTAGTGGCTGAAAGATTTAAATATCATATAAATTAATATTCTGTGAAAAATGCATATTAATGATAATATTTCTTAGTATAAGCTTTTATTTATTTTTTTTAAAAACCAGGATATTTATTTCTGTATCTTCCTGAATTTGGAGATGATGTGTATCAGTTCATACAGACTTTTCTTTTTTTTTTTCCTTTTTTGTTTTTAATAGTAGTACTGGGGTTTGAACTCAGGGCCTTGGGCTTGCTAGACAGGCACTCTACTACTTGAGCCACAGCCTTGACACACACTTTTTGCTTTAGTTATTTTTCAAACAGAAAGAATCTCACATTTATGCTCAGTCCAGCCGAGACTGTAATCCTCATAGTTCTGCTTCCTTCATAGCTGGGATAACAGGTGTGTGCCTCTATACCCAGTTTTTTATTGGTTGAGATGGGTCTTGTGAGCATTTTGCTTGGGCTGACTTCAAATTGCCATCCCGTCATCTCCACCTGAGTAGTGAGGCATGAGCCACCATGGCTGGCTCTTTCTTTTTTTTAATGGCTGCATATGTTCCATTTTTATATATGATACTCTATATATATCTGATACCATATTTTACCACTCTCTATTTATGGACATACAGATTCCATCACTATCATTACAACTATTTTTCAGTAATGCATACATCCTCAGCTTAAAGCATGTGTGTATTTAAAAATATATGTTGCTAAATTATGCTCTGCAATACCAATTTAAACTACCAGCTAAGGGTCTTTTTTCCCCAAACCTTTACCAGTAGAGTGCTGAATAGGAAGGTCAAAATGTTTTGAGAGATGGGTAATAGACTGTGAGAGTAGATTTCTTTGGTGTAAATTCCTGCTCTGCCACTTCTTTAATGATTTTGGACAGGTTGTTTACCTTTTCCTTTCCTGTTTTCTCATCTTGAAAATGAGTTTAATAACATTTCTCTTATGTGGTTCTTATGAGGATTAAACCAGTTAATACAGTATATGGAAAGAACATTTAACAGTACCTTGAAAATAGTGTTGTAATTGTTTGCTATTTTTAATTTTAATTCATTTTCTCTTAATGAAATCAGACATCTTTGTTTATATAAAAGGTTATTAATTTCTATTTTTGCAATCTTTTTCCATGTCCTTGGTCCATTTTCTAAAAGGTTAGTCATTTTCTTTTGCTAAAAAAAAAAAAAAATACTTTTTTTTGGTAAAAACCCTTAACCTGAGATCCACGTCTTAATCAGTTTTTTAGTATGTAGTACAGTATTGCTGACTCCTGAACAGTGTTGTACAGTCAAGTTTATTGACTGTTTTCTCATAATTTGTAAATTCCTCTCTATGGTTAAAAAAAAAAAAACTGTTTGCCATACTTATTGCAAAATTTTCTTCAATTTGTTGTTAATCATTGGCTTTGCTCATAGTTTGTAGTTTTCATGCAAAAATTTTAGATTTATATAGTCAGACTAATTTTTAATGCATAGGTCTTATTTATGATTTGAAAATCCTTTCCCAGTTAAAATTTATTAAAAATAAAACAAACCTCACTTCCATGCTTTCTTAAGTTTTTCCATTCAAATTAATTTTTTAAAATTTAATTTTAAGTTAGGTAACTAAATATGTTTTGTAAAGACTGTTTAGGAAATTTCTAGCTCTGGAAAAGTGTCATTGGCTTTAGTATTTTTGTCTTTAATATGATATTTTACTAATCATTATTTTTTGACATTTTAAATAAAAGATGTGTCTTGGTTTTAAGTGTTTTCTTAAAATGCATCTTTTTTATTTAGGAACTGATGAGTCTCCGGAACCACTGCCAATCCCCACATTTTTGTTGGGTTATGATTATGATTTTCTGGTGCTTTCTCCATTTGCTCTCCCTTACTGGGAGAGACTTATGCTGGAACCTTATGGATCTCAAAGAGATATAGCCTATGTTGTACTATGTCCAGAGAACGAAGCTTTGTTAAATGGAGCCAAAAGCTTTTTTAGAGATCTCACTGCAATATACGAGGTAGGTGTTTTAAAAAGACGTAACCTTTTAAAACTACTTCATGATTTATATGTTTATGTATAAAATATACTGGCAAGTTCATCTGGTTGCCACAGTGATGATGGTGAGAAATAAGATGTTTAGTTCTCATACTAGCCATTTGTAGTCTGTCAAGTTTGAGCTAATCTGTTAGGTGTGTGTGCCCTTGGATTATGGTGGAAAACATTATATTGAGGGAAGAATAGGAGGGCACATATATCCTCTACACTGGGCATGGTAATGCATGCCTATAATCTATGTACTTGAATAGCTGAGACAAGAGGATCTTGAGTTTGAGACCAGCTGAATTACATAGGGAGTTCCAAGCCAGTCTGGGTTACTAGTGAGAGCTGTCTCAAAATAAATGGTTAAAAGAGAAAATAATGTAACTATTTCTAAAACAAAAGGTAGCATTGTTAAATAACCAGGATAAAAGTTATACTTGTGAAAATTCTAAACTGAATGTGGTGGTGTACACCTGTAATCACAGCTACTATACTAAGGAGATCAAGGCAGGAGACTTGAGAGTTTGTGGCCAGCCTGAGCAAAGATAGAACTTATCTCAAAAACAGAATACAAGGGCTTGGGGTGTTGGTCAAGTGGTAGAGTGCCTGTTTAGCAAGCAAACTCCAAAACTGCCAAAAACAGACAAACAATGCAAACAAAAGTACTGGAGGTGTGGCTCAAATGATAGAGCACTTGCCTAGTATGTGTTAAGTCCCTGGGTTGAATCCATAGTGCCACCTTCCAAACTCTATCCCTGTTTCAAATATGTCCCTGTTTCTTCAGGAGCTCAGGTAGTGACATTAGGTCTCACTTTCCTGATATGTAAAATAAATATCTGCTAGATATCACCATAGTATTTTAGTTTGGAAGTTCTTGACTATTTCACATTGTAATTCTCATACTGTATCTGTCACTAGGTGCACTAATAATAAATTGTACCATCCTTTATTCACAAATACTTTGAAATCTAGCCTATCTTAATTTCTTTTACATTCTGAGTTTGTTACTGTGTTGCTTTTATTTACTTATAAATTTTTGCAGTTGACTAAGGCATCTATTAGGTGTGTCTTCAATCCCCCCCCACCCCCGGCAGTACTGGGGTTTGAAATCAGGGCCTCACGCTTGCTAGGCAGGTGCTCTACCACTTGAGCCACTCCACCAGTGTGAAGTGTGTCTTTCTATAACTAAATAAATATTTTGTAAGGAATATTATTTGGAGCATTTGTCCTGAAAAATCCTCTCCCCAAAAAGTTGTGTAGTTAAATAGACTTGTGGAAACATTGTGTATTCTATATCTTTTAGAGATTCACAATGCATACTAAGTTCTTGAAGACCTCTAATGTTTTATGGTAAAGAAATTGAAATTTGTTTAATCCTCTTTTGCAAATTTACTTGACATTGGGCTTCTTAAAACTGAGCAACCCACAGAATTAGCAGAAGATTTGGCAAATATATAGTGTATTTATATACCAATTTTAGTTTTGTTTTAACTTAAGGATATATACTTTAAAGTATAGACACAGATGTATGTACATCCTAAAATGATTACTTTTTTGTTTGGTTTTTTTTTTTTTGGGAGGTGAGGTCTTACTATGTTGCCAGGCTCAACTCCTAGGCCTTCCTTCTGCCTTAGTTTCCTGAGTGGCTGGGACTGCAGGCAGGTGTCACTCACCTGGAGCTTTTTTTGTTTGTTTTGTCTTGCTGTGTAGCCCAGACTAGCCATGAACTGTGATCTTCCTGCCTCAGCCTCCTGTGTGCTAGGAGTACAGGTGTGTAAACCATTCTTGGCAATAAGTACATTTTTATATTTACTTATTCCTGCATCTGTAAGCTTTCATTAGTCAGAACAAATGGGTCTAATGCTGCTAGTAATATCTAGCTGCTTTTTCACTGTAGCTATTGAGACAAGGTCTCACTAAGCTCAGGATCATTGGCTCTGTTCTTTACACTTCTCAAATGTTAATTACAAATAAGCTTATTTTAAATGGCTTAAATAATTAATTTATAATGTATACCTAAATAGTGTAATAATTCACTAATTTTCCTTTCTGTATATGTATTTGTAGTCTTGTCGATTAGGTCAACATAGACCTATCTCTCGACTTTTGACGGATGGGATCATGAGAGTGGGATCTACTGCATCAAAGAAACTATCAGAAAAGTTGGTAGCAGAATGGTTTTCTCAGACAGCTGATGGTAACAATGAAGCATTTTCTAAGCTCAAGCTTTATGCACAAGTCTGCAGATATGATCTAGGTATTAAACTTGCATTTATTGTATAAGACAATTTTAGCAAAGTGTGGCCTGGTTTACCAGCTATTTTTTTTAATTAAATTTTATTAGAATATAGCCATCTCCATTTATTTACGTATTGTTTCTGTTGACTTTTGTACTGTAAAATAGAGCTAAGTAACGACAGAGACTGTAGTCTGCAAAAATATTTATTATCTGATCCTTTACAGAAAAGGTTTATTGATCCTATTAGGTGGAAACTGTGGGTACTGAGCTATTTTCTGTTGTTCTGTAGGGTTTAATGTTTGTGGTAAGGTTTGTGATTTATTAATTATTGAGAGAGAAAATAATTTGTCTATAAACTGTACAACATCAAGTAATAGTTCCTTGCTGTAGCAAAGAAAATGACTATCATTTAAGACATTTTTGTTACCATTGTTAAATTAAATATCCTTATCTGAAAGGCACCTTTAAAGGGCTAGAAGCATGGCTCAAGCGGTAAGAGTACCTGCCTAGCTACCTTAAAAAATGCTGAGGTTAGCTCAGTAGTCTTTAGAATTTCCTTCCTTTTTTTTTTTTTTTCTGGCGGTACTAGGGTTTGAACTTGACCTCATGCTTACTAGGCAGGTGCTCTACCACTTGAGCCACATTTCCAGTCGAACTTCCTTTAGATTTAATCCAAAGCCATATAGTTCCAAACTATTGAATCTCATTGACATTTCAATAATTTGTGCCTTGTGATCACATTTTTCCACTTTGTATTTTAGTTAGTTATCATTGTTGCCATTATTTCTTCATTTTGTGATTTAGGAACACTTTCATGGTTTGATGAAAATTTGCTAGATACTGTTTTTATGTTTAATTGTGCCTTGGAAATAGAATTTTTATTATACTTTCAAAAATTTGTTTCTTGAGTTTCTAGGAGAAAACAATGCTGCATACACTGTTAGCAAGCAGTTTGGGAAAAATAATTACTAAGAAAGTATCAGCTAGATTATTTCTTATTCATATGGTGGAAGAAAAAAAAAAAAACAGTCAGTGAAATAAAGAATTAAGTATCCTGTCTTTATTCTTTAGGTCCGTATCTTGCTTCCCAGCCGTTGGACAGCTCTCTGCTTTCTCAGCCAAATTTAGTTACCCCTACAAATCAGTCTTTGATTACTCCACCTCAGATAACAAATACTGGAAATGCTACTACTCCATCTGCCACCTTAGCATCTGCAGCAAGCAGCACTATAACGATGACTTCTTCAGGTGTTGCAATATCGACTTCAGTTGCCACAGCAAATTCAACTTTGACCACAACTTCATCTTCATCATCCTCCAACTTAAATAGTGGAGTATCATCAAGTAAATTACCTTCGTTTCCACCTTTTGGCAGTATGAACAGTAGTGGTACAGGACTTGTGTCTGCCCAAGCAAGTACAGTTCAGAGTGGCCAGCTAGGAGGGCAACAGTCAGCAGCTCTACAGACAGCTGGGATTTCAGGAGAGTCATCATCACTTCCCACTCAACCACATCCTGATGTGTCTGAAAGGTACCTTTAAAATTACTGGTCTAGGGTCTGGTAGAGTGCCTGCCTAGCAAGCATGAGGCCCTGAGTTCAAGCCCCAGTACTGCCTCCCCACACTACTCCCCCCCCCCAAAAAAAAAAAAAAAAGAGAAAGATTTTAAAAATACTGATCTTTGGGTCTGGGAGCTCAGTAGTATAGTACGTGAACCCTGGGTTCAATTCCCAGAAGCAAAAAAAAAAGAATAAAAATAAGTTTTTATTTACAGAAATGTAAAAACTAATGCTTTTTTTTTTTTTTTTTCCTAAATAGGAAATGTTATTTTGATCTTATCCTTGGAATTTAGTTTTTATTATGTTGAATATTTTATGTATGAAATTGTAAAAGGGATCTTTATAAAGTATTTTATTTATATATTTAAGAATCCTAGAACCTCAGGGTGGGAGTTAAAATCTTAAAAACCGTTTAGTCCGGATTCCTATGTGATACTTGATTCTGTCCTGTGACATAACAAATACATTTGCCTGTGTAAATCCAGCAATTGAAAAATCCCTATTGAGCAGCTTTACCATCTTACCAAGTTTTGAATTTCACCTCTGTCATTTACTGACTCTGATTTGAGGGAAGTTTTACCTCTCTACTCATACATCCTTATCTGCAAAATGGGAGACATATAATATATAATTGTTTCACATAATGCTTTCCAAGTTATTTATAATGACAGTTACGATGACAACTTTCATTCTTTTTTGATGAAGGTATTAGGAGAACTTTATTTTCTTTATAGGTCAGGTTAACCTGAGCTTAAGTTATGTTTGTCAACTACCCAGGATGCAATCATGCCCAAAGATATGCTCATAAATAAGGGTGAAAAAAAAACATTATCCAGATTAGTCTACCCATCTTGAATATTTAAATAGGTTTGAATTAAAAAAAAAAAAGGAAACTCACACACCAAAGAGTGAAACTTACTCACCATTGAAGTTAGGAGTCATGAGTTTAATGCGTATAGTCTAAAAATGTACTAGAACATTGAATAGATATGAAAAATTGGTTTCTTTCTGGTCTAGATGTCTTGTTTCTAGACAGTTTTGTGATTAGGGGCATTTACTGAGATGGGTTTCAGAGACCTATCTTTGTCTCAGTTTTACTCCTTAAGTGCTAAGTTCTCTTTGATTTCCAGTAATTTATGGTTTTAAGAAGACTATTCCTTTTGTTTATTTTTTTAAATGCAAGACCTCGTGATGCAAGGGACTTTGTACACTGTGGAATGGGTCATATAGGGTTTATGGTTCTCTTTGGGGAGAAAGAAATATCCTTAATTTTCAGAGAGGCTCTCTGTTATCTATCACCAAAAAAAAGAAGGGATATAAGAACTTGCTTTGAAGCTTCCCCAAGCAAATACAGTATAATTCTTTGTCTTATTTCCAACTCAAATTTTAGCACAATGGATCGTGACAAAGTGGGAATCCCCACAGATGGTGATTCACATGCAATTACCTATCCACCTGCTATTGTTGTTTATATAATTGATCCTTTTACATATGAAAATAAAGATGAGAGTGCTAACTCTTCTAACGTATGGACTTTGGGGCTCCTTCGATGCTTTCTGGAAATGGTCCAGACTCTTCCTCCTCATATCAAGAGTACTGTTTCTGTACAGGTAAGAATTTGATGTTTCAGAAGCTTAAAAGGTACTACTTTCCTGTATTCAATTTGATTTTCTAAAGCTAGGTTGTATTGATTTTACTAGACATTTTAAGAGTTTATAAGAGATAATTGTATAGTCATATCATAATAATGAAGAATGAAACGATTACATTTAGTACATTGATTGTGTTTCTCTTGTGTTATTTTATAAGTCAGTTTTTAAGTTCATGAACCTAAGTAGAAAAATATAGCATGGACCTAAATAATCTACACTTCTAATTAAGACAGGTTGCAAGTTAAAGTGGAAGAAAATTACTCATAGTAAGTTATTTGAGGAAATTTTGATTTCTTGATTTTTATAGATTTCAACAGATCTATTCCATGGGAGTATTGGTATTTAATTGTCATGTAGAAATTTTTATGGTTTTTAGATGACCCATTAGTTCAGGTCTTATTGGTAAAACTGTTTATTAACAAACTATGTAATAGATAAGAAAACAGTTCTTTAGATAATAATTTAAGTTAGGTTTTGCTTAAATTTTTCAGTAAGGAGTTTTTAGTTTTAGCCACACAGTTTCTTTCATTCTCTGTTGCAAGTTTAACATTTATTATATTTACCTGTACCTCTTAGATTGTTCCTTGTCAATACCTGTTACAACCTGTGAAGCATGAAGATAGACAAATTTATACCCAGCATTTAAAATCTCTGGCTTTTTCGGCCTTTACCCAGTGTCGGAGACCACTTCCAACATCAACCAATGTAAAAACATTAACTGGCTTTGGTCCGGGTTTAGCCATGGAAACTGCTCTTAAAAGTCCCGATGTAAGTCTATTTTCCATAACCAAAGTTACTGAATGGCTGTACATTTTATGCAAAACTAATATTTTGTTTTGCCATTATTTCCCAATTTTAATTGTGTAGATGATATGTATTTTTCTGAGGTTGTATAATACTATAGTACCTTAATTTTTTATTTTACAGAGACCAGAGTGTATTCGACTTTATACACCTCCTTTTATTCTGGCTCCAGTAAAGGACAAACAGACGGAGCTGGGAGAGACATTTGGAGAAGCTGGACAAAAATACAATGTTCTTTTTGTGGGTTACTGTTTATCACATGATCAAAGGTGGATTCTTGCATCCTGCACAGATCTATATGGAGAACTTTTAGAAACGTGTATCATTAACATTGATGTTCCAAATAGGTACTTATATTTTCCTCAAAGTATGACTATATCATCCCAGTTAAAGTTTTTTCACACGCAGTCTTGCATATTATGTTTCATATTTAATGATCACAAAACTGGAAGCTTATATGCATTAAGATATTAAGAGTGAGGATTATGAGTACTTTTCACTCATTCTTTGTAGTGAATATTAATAGATAATTAAGATAATTAAAAATAATTTTGTCCAATCTGTTATACAGACAAAATTATTAAGGTCCCTAACTTTTGTATCATAAAGCTTGAAGTAGATTGGAGGTGTATCTCAAATGGTAGAACACTGGCTTTGCAAGTGCCAAGCCCTGAGTTCAAACTCCAGTCACACCAAAAAAAAAAATTGAAGTAATGTTTTCATTATTATTTGTGGTACTGGGGTTTGAACTTACAGCCTCATGCTTGCTAGGCGGGTGCTCTACCACTTGGGCCACTCTGTTAGCCCTGTTTTGTGTTTGGTATTTTTGAGATAGGGTCTCTCAAACTGTTTGCCTGTGTTGGTCTAGAACTGTGATCCTCCTGATCTCTGCCTCCCAAGTATTTAGAATTTTGAACAGCTATTATGTTTTATTTTTGAAGTAATGATTTTAGATGAAAATTTTTGAAAAATGGAACTAGAAAGATCTATTGAAACTGATCTGGGGCTAAGCTTGATCTCAAAATAAATAAGTAAATAAATAAACAAACAAACCTGAAGCTGAGTGTGTGCCCATTGTTCCAGATACTTAGGAGGCTGAGGCAGGAGGATTTCTTGAGTTGAAAGCCAGCTAGGGCAACATAAAAAGGACCAATATCAAAACAGACAAACTTGCATGCCGCATGTATGATTTAAAAAGACAATTATTTGGAAGGGGGTGAATTCAACTATGATATAAGAACTTTTGGAAATGTCACAATGTATCTCCAGTACAACAATAAATTTTTTTAAACTAACAAGTTAGTATAAATTAATTGTTCAAAATGGTTTCATTATGATATTTACAGACATGCATGTAATATACTTTGATCAAATTCTTTCTTAATCTTCCCTCTCCCCATTGTATGATTTTCTGTATATTCTGCTTAGGACTTTTTCATAAAAGTGTAAAGCATTAAAATTCATTAAGGGACCAGGGAGTTGGGAATGCAGATTAGTGTTAAGACTGCATACTTAGTATACATGAGGTCTTGTTACCAATCAGTCAATAAAATAAAAACTAGCTTTTCAGAAAATTGAAATTTCTTAAAGTGTCATCATGTGAATTTTTGACTGTCTCTTCATTTCATTATGACTGTCTATTTCACTCAATAGAGCTCGTCGGAAAAAAGGTTCTGCTAGAAGATTTGGTCTACAGAAACTTTGGGAGTGGTGCTTAGGCCTGGTACAGATGAGTTCATTACCGTGGAGAGTTGTCATTGGCCGTCTGGGAAGGATTGGTCATGGAGAATTGAAAGGTAAAATTGTGCTTTATTTATTTTTTTCCATCATACTGGGGATTGAACCCAGGGCCTTGCACATGCTAGGAAAGTGCTTTGCCAATGAGCCATAGCCCTTACTTAGTTTTTAACTTTGTTTTATATTAACTTACATACTGTTCAGATCACATATAAGTATATTTGTCAAATAAAATGCTAAAGATTATCAGTAAAATGTTTGTTTTTAAAGAAGAAGCATCTCTGTGTTGTTAGTAGCTATTCTTGTTGGTTGGTCCCGTTTTGCCTCCTTCCTGCTTGTTATTCAACTCATCTCTGTTCAGCAAATAATAATTGAATATGGTATTCACTAAAATTAGGGGAATAATGTTACATACCATGTTTTCTTTCTTTTTTTGTTGGCTTTGGGGTCTGAACTCGGGGCTTCATGCTTGCTGGGCAGGTGCTCTGCCACTTGAGCCATGCCTCCAACCTTTTTGCTCTGCTTATTTTTGAGATAAGGTTTTGATTTTTGCCCAGCCCTGGACCAAGATCCTCCTATGTATTCTTCCCCCAGGAGCTGGAATGGCAGGTACCCGACACCTTTTCTGTTGAGGAGGCAGATTCTCTTGAACTTTTGGCCAGGGCTGGCCTGGATCCTCCTGATCTCAGCCTCCTGAATAGCTAGGATGACAGGAGCCTGCCAACTTGCTTAGCTACTGAGAGGGCGTCTTAGGAACTTTTTGCCTGGGCTGCCCTCAAACCATGATCCCCAAGTAGCTAGAATCATAGGTAGGAGGCACTGGGAAGACTTTTTTTTTTTTTTTTTTGTGGAACTGGGATTTGAACTCAGGGCCTCGTGCTTCCTAGGTAGGTGCTCTACCATTTGAATCAAGTCTCCAGCCCCCCTCCTTCCCTTTGTTTTTTGTTTGTATGTTTTAGTTATTTTTCAGGTATGGTCTCATGTTTTTGCTTGGTACCATCCTCAGACCTTCATCCTCCTACATTTGGCCTCTTTGTAACTTTGACCACAGCCCTGTACCACTATGCCTAACCTACTGATTGAGACAGGGTCTTGCTAACTTTTTACCTGGGCTGACTTTGAACCACAATCTTCCTGATCTCCTCCCTAACAGCTGCGGAATTGTAGGCATGAGCCGACATGGCTGGCCAGCATTAAGATTTTTTTTCTTTTTTGGTGGGATTGGGGTATGAACTCAGGGCTTTGCACTTGCAAAGCAGGCACTGTGTTGCTTGAACTACTTCTCCATTTTGTACCAGTTATTTTGGAGATGGAGTCTCATGAATTATTTGCCCGGACTGTCCTTGAACCAAGTTCCTCCCCATCTTAGCCTCCCAAGTAGCTAGTAATAACAGGCATGAGTTACTGGTACCCTACAACATTAAGATTGTTGACTTGATGATGGAATACACTAATTTTAAAATCACTAAATATTTCTCTCATGTTTTAACCTTGGTTCTGTAGCATAGAAACAATGTTGTTACTTTGAATATTAATACTCTTTTTACTGTTAATACCCACAGATTGGAGCTGTTTGCTGAGTCGTCGAAACTTGCAATCTCTAAGTAAAAGGCTCAAAGACATGTGTAGAATGTGTGGTATATCTGCTGCAGACTCTCCCAGCATTCTCAGTGCTTGCTTGGTAGCAATGGAACCCCAAGGCTCTTTTGTTATTATGCCAGGTTAGCTATCATTTGTTTATATCAGATTTAATTCCTCATGCGGTTAAATTTTTAATACTACATAAGATTTATTCTTTGTATATTAAAAGGAAAAATGTCTTTCATTCTCTTTTTAGATTCTGTGTCAACTGGTTCTGTATTTGGCAGAAGCACCACTCTAAATATGCAGACATCTCAGCTAAATACCCCACAAGATACATCATGCACTCATATACTTGTGTTCCCTACTTCTGCTTCTGTGCAAGTAGCTTCAGCTACTTATACCACTGAAAATTTGGATTTAGCTTTCAATCCCAACAATGGTAGGTGAATGCTCCTAAAAGTTTGTTGTTTTTGAGGTAGGGGCTTGCTATGTTGCCCAGGTTGGCCTTGAGCTCTTGGGATCAAGCAGTCCTTCTGCCTCAGCCTCCCAAGTAGCTTGGACTTCAGGTGTGCACCACTGCACCTGGCCTAAAAAGTTTTTAATGTTAACACTTTTGGTAAGTTGAATAATAGTCCTGAGAACATAGCCATATTCTATTCTGGAAATATGTGAATGTTACCCTAAGTTACTAAAAAAGGACGTTATAGATGTGGCTAAGTATATTGAGATGGGGAGGTTATCCTAGATTATGCAGGTGGGTTCTAAATGAAATACGTATTGTAAGGAGAAGGAGGCAAAGGAGGTTTCAAATATACACAGAAGAGAAGGCCACGTGATGGAAGCAGAAGGGTGCAAAGTCAGATGCTATGCCCCTCACTTTCAAAATTGGGTAAGGGACATGAAGTATTTAGTTCTAGATTCTTTCAAAGACAAGGAAACAGATTATCCCCTAGAGGCTGTAGAGGAAGTTTAGCTCTCCTGACGTCTTGGTTCCAGTCTAGTGAAATTAATTTGAGGCCATTTAAACTAAATGCAAGCTCTCTCCCATTTGAGCCACACCCTGAGCCCTTTTCTTTGAATTTCGTGTTGAGATAGGGTCTTGCTAATTTTGCCTATGTTGACTTCAAACTCATGATCCTCCTGCCTCCAATTCCTAAGTAGCTGAGATTACACATGTGTGCCACCACCCCTGGATTGATTTTTGTCTTTTGCATTGATATGTAACGAACCATTCTGATTCCCTTCTCAATTGTTTTCTTTGTGGTTACTATAGGGATAACAACTAATTTGAATTGATGTAAACTTATCTTGAATGGCATACACAATCTCTACTGTTATAAAACTCTGCCTCCACCATGTTATTTATGTCACAGATTATATCTTTATGTATTTGAGTGCCCAGTAATATTTGTAATTATTTGTGTGTATCATTTAAAACATTTAGGAAATAAAGAGTGGAGTTACAAAAAAAAGTTAATTTGAGAATTCTGGTGCCACAAACTATAAGAGAATAAATGTCTGAACAGATGTGAATTATTCCATAAGTCTTTTTTTTCCTCCTGGGGCGGTGTGGGTACTGGGGTTTGAACTCAGGGCATACACCATGAGTCACTTCATCAGCCCTTTTTTTGTGATAGGTTTTTTTTTCAAGATAGGGTCTGCAAACAATATGCCTAGGGCTAACTTAAACCTTAATCTTCCTGATCTCTGCCTCCTGAGTAGCTAGGATTATAGGCATGAGCCATTGGCTTCTAGCCATTAGTCTTATTTTGAAAGGTTATAATCATAAAATGTGTGTATTTATGTATATGCTTTTGAGGTACCTGTGAATAAAACTTTATAGCTCATGTTTTATCTTTATATCTTCACTTGGTTAAATTTTTTTACATAAACTGCTAGAGTAGAGATGTAACTTTTGGTGAAGCTTGTAGGTTGTATATAGTAGAAGAGGAAATAAATAATATTCCATTCTTACTTTGGACTATGTTAGAAAGTGCCAGATCTTTAAAGTTAGGAATTTAGGTATTAATTATTTTGTCTTTTAGTTTATTATGTAATTACTTGAGTATTTTTACCTAATAAAGAAGAGTGAGTAGTCCCATTTTTAAGGACATTTCCATTTCCTGATTATGTTTACTTTAGACTAGTTTCCTGTTGTTGCTGTAACAAATTACTACATACTTAGTGGTTTAAAAAAACACAAATTTGTTACCTTAGAGTAGGCTGTTAGAATGTTAGCAGGTTGATTCCCTCTGGAGACTCTAGAAGCTTGCCTTTGCCAGCTTCTAGAGGCCACTGTGCTCTCTGGCTCATCGCCCCTTCCTCTATCTTGAATGCCAGTGTAGTAGTGTAGTGTCATCAGTCTCCTTCATTGACTAATCCTTTTGCTTTCCTATCACTAGTAGAGTGCTTGCCTAGCATACATGAGACCTTGGGTTCAATCCCTGGCACCATAAGGAAAAAGAAAAAAAAGACATGAGAGTATAGGACCCACCTGGACAATCCAGAATAAACTCTCCATTCATGCTTCTTAGCTTGATCACATCTTTAAAAATCCTTTATGGTAACATAGTCATATATTCTTGAGATCATGATGTAGAAATCTTTTGGGAGTCATTATTCAGACTACTATATATATATATATATATATATTTTTTTTTTTTTAAATATGGAATGCTTCACGAATTTGCGTGTCATTCTTGCGCAGGGGCCATGCTAATCTTCTCTGTATCGTTCCAATTTTAGTATATGTGCTGCTGAAGCGAGCACCAGACTACTATATATTTGCTTATGCATTTTACATGACTATTAGCACAATACTTGGCATGTAGTAAACATTCAGTAAATGTTACAATAAACCATTTTGGTTAAAATTTATTTTAACTCTTTACTATGCATTGCAAGTGCTAGGCAGGTATGACTATGCAATATGGAAAATGGAGTTTTTAATTTCTTTCTCCTGTATAGATGGAGCAGACGGAATGGGTATCTTTGATTTATTAGACACAGGAGATGATCTTGATCCTGATATTATTAATATCCTTCCTGCATCTCCAACTGCATCTCCTGTACATTCTCCAGGATCTCATTACCCCCATGGAGGTGATGCTGGCAAGGTAATTCTATAACAGAAGTTCATTTTGTCTAAAGATCATGCATTTATTCACTAAGAAATTAATATATGAAATAGTAATTTTCCCTTGAAAAATAGCAAGAGGTGAGAGTAACTGAATGTTCATACACTTCTGTTTGATAGCCATCAATACTTTTTTTTTTTTTTTTTTTTTGAGACAGGGTCTCACTATGTAGCCCAGGCTTGACCTGAACTCACAGTCTTCCTACATTATTCTCTCAAGTGCTAGAATTAAAGGTATATGCCACCATGCCTGGTGACATCAGTACTTTGAATTATACATTATGTAGAAGGTCTCACAAAGCTCTGCTTTCCTGCTGGGCACTGGTGGTCATGATTGTAATCCTGGTTCTACTGAGGTTGAGGTCCGGAGTAAATATTTGGTGAGATGTCATCTCACAGATAACCAGTGGTTAACCAGTAGTAGAGCACCTGCTTTTCAAGCACAAAGAACTGAGTTCAAACCCACAAAAAAAAAGTTGAGCTTTCTCTAAATCTGCATTTTTTAGACTAGTTGTCATTTGCCATTTTGCCATAGTGTCAAGTATAAGATCACAGTATGTTTAAGAACCTGTATATGGATAAGAGCTGCATTCGTATCACTGTTGGGACAAGGACCATAATAGAAGTATTCATTTCCTCCCAAGAACAAGTAAAACACTGACCACCCATTCACTCTCTCATTTTATTTTTGGCAGTTAGGAAAGCAAGTAGTATTGTCCTTCTGTTTGAAGTCAAAAGTAATTAGGCATCATTGAATAACACATCTTTATTTGAGTGAAATTAGATGTAGTTATTTATTATAGCATGCATATGTTTAAAAATCAGTCTTTTTAAAGTAGGATAGGATCTTTGTCCAGTTTTACTATGCCCTTTCTTTTTTCTTCATTGTTTTTTGCTATTCTTCTGAGGGGGTAAAGGGTACTAGGGTTTGAACTTAGAGCCTTGCACTTGTTGCAGGTGCTTTTTTAACACTCATTGTTTTTGACACAGTGTCTCACTATGTAGCTTGGGCCGGCCTCTCACATACAAGAGGTTTCCTTCAGCCTTCCATGTGCTCGGCTCATAAGTGTGAACCACTATGCTTCACTCCTTTACTTTTTTTAAATGCAAGGAAATGAGATTATTGTAATATGTACCTGGGGTGGGTATGTTTGCTCATGCCTGTAATCTTAGCTAATCGAGAGGTAAGGATAAGAGGATTGTGGTTTGAGATCAACCTGATCAAAGAATGTTAGCCAGACCCTTTGGTGCATGCCTGTGTTCCCAGCTACTCAGGAGGCAGAGTCAGTAAGATTGTGTCCAAGGCCAGCACAAAAGCACAAGACCCTATCTGAAACATAAACTGAAAGGGCTGGAGTTGTGGCTTGAACCACAATGCAATGCCTTGAGCTCAAATTCCACTACCACAAAAAAAAAGTATCTGTATAGTTTATATTTAAGAGCACTAATAATCCCACTTTCTTAATTAACAATTTTTACTTTTACCAAGTTACTTTCTTTCCACATATATTTATTTTCAGCTTTCAATAAATATAATCAGCATTTATTTTTCACAGTGTCACTATTTGGCCCAGGATTGCTTTGAATTCACAGTCCTCCTGCCTCAGCCTCCCAAGTGCTGAGATTGTAAGTTTACACTACTATGCTTGGCTTTTTTCTTTTCTTGAGACAAGGTCTTATATGTTTTGCAGACTGGCCTTGACTCTTGTGATCCTCCTGTCTCAGACTTCCAAGTATCTGTGTTTATAGGCATGCACCTAGCTTCTATAATCATCTTTTTAATGTTGCTGATATATTATAACTTTTGCTATATCATTCCCAAAATGTTGGACATTAAGTATTTTTTTTCTATTTTAGGTACTGATATAATGAGCATTTTCACGTATATGACTATCATTTAATAGTATTACATGTTGCCATAATGCTTTCCATAACACTGGTAACTGCATTCTATATATATATATATATATATAGAATATATATATATATATAGTTAGGCGAATTCAGCTAAATTGAATCCACCTTTTGGATTGAAGTGTAATTGTCAGGACTTAGTTGTGGTGCTATTGGGAAATAAGTTGGAAATTTTGTTAAACATTTTATTTTTTTTACTTAGCTGCAACGATTTATACACACACACACAAAACCGGGACATAATAATACAAATTTATTAATATGTTTGGCATTTTTAGAACCCTTTTTTGTTTTTTTTCTTTTGGTGGTGGTACTGAGGTTTGAACTCAAGGCTTCAAATTTGTTAGGTTGGCATTATACTACTTGAAATGCTGTCACTAACTATGATACTGTTATTAAGTGTTTAACTATTTTGTTTTCAGTATTCTTCAGTGTTTTTAAATTGTTGTCATAGAGTAATGAGACTGATCACCATACGCCATTTTGTATTTATATCTGTTGCCTTCATATATTGCATGAACTCTAATAAAATTTTAATTTTGTCTTTTTTAAGGGTCAGGGTACTGATCGGCTACTTTCAACAGAATCTCATGATGAAGTAACTAATATTCTTCAGCAACCATTGGCCCTTGGATACTTTGTATCAACTGCCAAAGCGGGTCCATTACCTGACTGGTTCTGGTCAGCATGTCCTCAAGCACAATATCAGTGTCCCCTTTTTCTTAAGGTATTACCCTTTCTTTGCCAGTTCCTAATTCTAATTGGCAACTTGATTCCTAAGAAATATAGAAATGGCTTTTATAGCTTGTCTTATATTCTAAGTTCTTTAATGCATTGCCACATATAACTGAGAATTGTCCCATTGTGAGATGCTAATTTTTAAAATTTAAGTTTGAACTTCAAGTCAAACTATTGTAATATTTGCTTTTAGTAGAATTTTCACCTGCTCATATGGAACTTTAGAGCTGAGAGAATCTTTTCATTTTCTAGGTGAGCATAATTAAGTACAGAAAAACTCACCTGTCCAAGGCCAGTAAACTTAAGACTGAAACCTGGATCTTTTAGTGATTATTATGTTGTTTTTTGAATTACATCATACTCCACTCCCATTATGTTGCATTATTATGTGGACTAAAATATTCATCAGCCTTTGTAGTATTAATTTTTATTTTCATTAATTACCTCCTTAAGAAAGCTTTCTTTCTAGCTCTCGGCTGAGGCAGGAGGATTTTGTGTTTGAGGCCCTCCTGGGCTACGTAGTAAATTCCAGAACAGCATGGCTACATAGGAAGACCCCCACCCCCAAAAAAGTAAAAATACAAATTGAAAGAAAACAAAAGGAAAGAAAGTTTGCTCGCTTGATGTAAATTGCTGTATTAAAACCATTATGTCTGCTTTGCAAGGCAAGAAGCCCTGGGTTTAAAACCCAGTCCCACAAAAATAAATAGATAGATAAATAGTAAAACAAAACAAACAAAAAGCTTCTTTGTAAAAAACTATTGAGTGGTTTTTAAGAAATGAAATTCTTAGACCGATAGTGACTTACTCTGTTCTATCAAAACATTCTATAATGAGTTAGTAATGTAACTGAAGTTAACTCACAAAATGGTAAAGTAAAATGACATGAAAATTCTGTGCACAGTTTATTGCTGCTGCTATTACTGTTTCAAAATAACAAATTAAGATCTGACTCACATATCATAACCTCCTCCCCCAGTGTTTTAAT
The DNA here is from genome assembly GCF_047511655.1 of Castor canadensis. Lineage (NCBI taxonomy): Eukaryota > Metazoa > Chordata > Mammalia > Rodentia > Castoridae > Castor > Castor canadensis. Next base: position 1,645 of record NW_027395482.1, on the reverse strand, counting down.
TTCCTAATTCGTGCTAATATAAATGCTTGCTGAGTTTTTCTCAGGGTAAAAGACACATTGTATGCTTTAGTTTCTTGAGCTTATATTTTGGTGGTTACTAAACCTGTAGGCTTCTTGCTATCTTTTACACTTAATGCTATTAGATCTTGATATCCGTGGGTCACATTCTGTTGAGTCAGTGTCATTTGAGATTAAACGATGGACTTCTGTGGCACATTCATAAAGAATCCAGCAGCTGATAATCTGATTTATTTTTATTTCTTATTTATTTATTTTGTGGAACTGGGGGGTTGAATCCTTGCTGGGCAAGCCCTCTAGTACTGAGGTATATCTCAGCCCTTGAATGAACTATTAATGACATAATATATTTAAGGCATGTTGGCTAAGGTAATAGTGTTATCCTGTGACTTTTCTTCCTTTTCCAGTAGACATGCAGCGGTCTATACAAATCTCATTACAAGAACAACTTCCCAAGGGGTTTTCTGCAGAATAGAAATCCTTAAAGTCTCCACAACTCAAAGGATACTTTGGTTCTTTGGGAAGTGCTACACATGCTTTCTGCCCTCTTTTGTAGTCATAATGCATGTATGCACACTAAAGGCTCTGAAAACATAGCAGTAAATTACATTGTTTACCTAGCATTTTCCAAATTTATTTTTGTACACAAGAAAAAGATTGTGTAACACCTATTTATAGTTTGTGACCTTAGTGTTTCAGGGCTTAAGTGTTTTAAGGAAACACGACTTTACAAAAAGTCCAAGGGACTATCCAGATTCTTTTCTACTCAATATTTATTTGCAGAGAGGATAGTGTAAAGGGAGCATTCACCCTCAGATACAGTGTAACAAGATTAGGACTTCTGGTTCTGAATTACCAGGTAAGGCATAACTTACCATAATTTTGTTCACCATTTTTTCATGCATCTCATTTTAGTTCTATACTATAGTTAGTAAAACTGGTATTTTTCTCTTCGTTTGAAAAAAATAGTGGGTCTCCTAGATGGTTAAAAATCATTTTATCAGAGGAATTAGAGCACTGGTACTAATTAATATTAATTTATTTTGTAGTGATTTGCCATGTGAGGGTTTTGTTTATAACTTAAAAATTAAGAGTTTGTAAACATTTCAAACCTACATGTCTGTGGTTCTATTCCTGAATATACTACACAAGAGTTTACACATATATACAAAGTTGCAAGGGGAGAGCATGTAATTTATAATAAAAGGTATCTTTTATAATACATAGATTTGTACCTTTTGCAGTATTTAGAATGAGATCTACCAGAAGTTTTTGTGGTGAACACTACCACTGTCTTGTCACAGCATTTTAACATTATTACACATTTTGGCTTATAAACAAGGTGATTCGCTTTATTTAATTGAAATGTGAAGAAGAGCAACACTATTCACTGTTGTACTTAAATGAGTGTGTTTCTATTATGGGTAAGCCTCTTAGGAAGTTTATTGGGCACAGAAGGCATCTGTGCCCTGGGATTAATTAGAGTGTTGAGAATTCAACCAAAGCTTGCTCTAAGGTTTACAGCTTTGAAAGTAAAATATTTGGATGCTTACTCTTTTTACTTTTTTTTTTTTAGTGTTTTTGTGTTTAGACCTAGGTATGTCTAAACACAATGTAACTTAAGGAC
>NW_027395481.1:0-23707 GCF_047511655.1 Castor canadensis | reverse complement strand
AAACAGAACTTTTTCAAAAGAAGAAGTCCAAATGACCAAAAAACACATGAAAAATGCTCACCCTCTCTGGCCATAAAGGAAATGCAAATCAAAACCACACTAAGATTCCACCTTCTGCCTGTTAGAATTGCTACCATGAAGAACACCACCTACATCAAATGTTGGCAGGGAACCAGGGAAAAAGGAACCATCCTACACTGCTAGTGGGAATGTAAGCTAGTACAACTAGTATGGAAAACAATATGGAGGCTTCTTAAAAACTAAACCTAGATCTGCCATACGATCCAAAAATCCCACTCCTAGGGATATACCCAAAGTAATGTGACTCAGGTTACTCCAGAGGCACCTGCACACCCATGATTATTGCAGCACTATTCACAATAGCCAAGTTATGGAAACAACAAAGATGCCCCACTACTGATGAATGGATTAAGAAAATGTGGTATTTATACACAATGGAATTTTACTCAGCCATGAAGAAGAATGAAATCTCATCATTTGCAAGTAAATGGATGGAGCTGGAGAACATCATCTTAAGTGAAGTGAGTAGGGCTCAGAAGGCCAAAATTTGCATGTTCTCCCTCATATGCTTATTATAGACCCCAAACATTTGCAGTAATATTTTTGGACATGGGTCACACAGTAAGGGGAGAATGTGCATAGGAGGAATAGGGAAAAAGAAGGAAACCTAAAACTTGAATGTGGTTAATACGCTCACTGTAGAGGAGCAGATGAAGCAATCTTAATCTAGCAGAGGCCACTGTGGGAAGGAGCTCGGGAAGCAGTGAAGAGTTATGGTAGAGATGAACCAATGTGGGTTGCAATACACAAGTGCAGGGGAGGATCCAAGATGGCGACCAGAACATGGCCACAGACCTTCTGACCTCCGTAATCCAGGGACTTTGATAGGAAGCTTGAGACTTGCTTGAAAGGGGTAAAACACCAGGGAGAGCTGAAACATCAGCACTCCAAACCCCTAGCTCGTGGGAGGCCTCTCCATACCACCATACACTAAAACAATAGCAGGCGCTGCATGCCAAGCCCCTCTCCATAGGCCTGCAGAGATGCTGCTCCATACGCTGTGGGATCTCCAATCTTCTGGCCCTGCTCCTTTGCCCCACCAGGGCTGTGCTACCCCAAACTCCCACCCCTCAGACCTGCAGGATCTCTGTGGAAGAGCTCTTAAGGCCAGGGCTCCACAGACACCTATGCTCTCTGCCAGGCCAAGCTCCCCCCCCGCAAGGCCTGCACAGCCCTGCAGGATCTCCATCATGCTGGGCTGTGGTCCCCAGCCCTGCACGATCTCCACTTGACCGCCAAGGCTCCCAAGTCCTACAAAGCCCTGCAGGAGCTCCGTCTTGCTGGGCTGTGGTCCCCAGCCCAGAACGATCTCTGCTCTGCCTGCCATGCTCCCAAAACCGGCACAGCCCTGCAGGAGCTCCATCTTGCTGGGCTGTGCTCCCTAGCCCTGCATACTCCCTAGCCATGCACGCTCCTCAGCCCTGCACAATCTCTGCTCTGCCTGCCACACCCCCAAAGCCTGCACAGCCCTGCACAATATTCACTCTGCAAGGCTGTGCCCCTAAGGCCTGCCAAGCCGGGCACCCACACACACACTATCTCTGTTCTGCTTGACCACACTCCCCAAACCTTTCAAGCCAAGGATCCACAGACACATAGGATCTCCACTCCACTATGCCAGCCTGCACCCTTCAGGCATGCCAAGCCCATGCTCCAAAGGCCTGCTATTTCACCTCATCTAAAGGACTCCACCTGAAGGCCCGTAGGACCCTACCCACTGTCCACTTGCCACAGGCAGGCTCCAAACCTACCTAAGAGACACACACAGACAGGTCTAGATGCTAAAGAACTAACATCAGAACAACAAAGATTGCAATTCTACTGCTCTAGAACTGGTGATTTTTAAAAAAAATTTTTTTTTCCCTTCTTTAAGGGATTTGCTGCCTGGTTTACTGTATGATCATCCACCATCTCTACCATTTTTTTTCTCTTTTATTCTCTACTCTATTCTTTTTATCTTTCCATCTCTCTCTCTTTTTTATCCTTCTCTCTCGGTTTTGTTAGTATTACTATTGCTACCCAGCTAATACTAAATTACACATAGTTCAGGGATAGAAATGTTACCAAGTGGAAATATGGGAAGAAGAAAAAGGGAAGGAAACTATTCCCTCCAAAAAAATAAAGTAGTGCAGGACTTAGAGCAAATTGAAGAAAATGGATACCCAGATCCAGACTCCAACAAAACAAAGATAAACTATACCAAGGAACCCAACGAAGCCCACAAGAATATTCTGAAAGAAGAAATCCTACAAGTAATTAATGAGAATTTCATAGAAATGTTACTAGACATGGTCAACCAAAAAGTACAGGAGGCACTCAAGAAATTCCAAGTGGACAAAAATAAAGAATATGAGAAAACACAAACACAATTAAATGAAATCATAGAAGCCCTAAATAAATGCCAAACTGAAATTAGACTACCACAAACAGAGAGATAAACGAATTAAGGTAAAAAACTGACAATATTAAAGAGGAAGTAAACCATCATATGGAAAACCTCAGAAAAAAGAGTGAAACAGGAATAAAAAACAAAATGGAAGGCCATTCCAGCAGAATAGAACAAACACAAGGCATAATCTCAGAACCTGAGGATGAAATGGTAACTAAAGGAAAAACTGAGAAACTAGTAGTTAAACAACTTAAAACCTATGAAAACAAAATGCAAAAACTCACTGACTCCATCAAAAGACCAAACCTGGGAATCATGGGCATTGAAGAAGGAGAAGAGGTGCAAGCAAAAGGAATGCATAATATATTCAACAAAATAATAACAGAAAATTTCCCAAATCTAGAGAAAACTCTGCCCATTCAGGTACAGGAAGCCTCTAGACCAAAATAGAACTACCCCACAATATATTATCATTAAAACAACAAGTACAGAGACTAGAGAAAGAATATTGAAGGCTGTAAGAGAGAAAAAACAAATAACATACAAAGGCAAACCCATCAAAATCACACAGACTTCTCAACAGAAACATTAAAAGCAAGAAGTGCATGGAGTAGGTCTTCCAAGCACTGAATGAAAATAACTTGAACCCTAGGGTACTCTACCCAGCAAAACTATCATTCAAAATAGACAGAGCAATAAAAGTCTTCCATGATAAGCAGAAACTAAAACAATATATGAACACCAAGCCACCATTACAAAAGGTTCTCTAAGGAATTCTGCACACAGATAATGAAAGGAAACAAAACCATGAAAGGGCAGGCAGTACCAAACCACAGGAGAAGAAAAGACAAGAAAGTAAAGAGTAACACTGAATCAGCTACACACAATCAAATCCTTAATCAACAAAGACAACTACATGGCAGGGATCACCACGTACTTATCAATACTAACACTAAATGTTAATGGACCAAATACCCCCATCAAAAGACACCGATTGCCAAACTGGATTAAAAAGGAAGATCCAACAATCTGCTGCCTACAGGAGACCCACCTCATCAACAGAAATAAGCATTGCCTGAAAGTGAAAGGCTGGAAGAAGATTTACCAAGCCAATGGCCCCTGAAAACAGGCAGGAGTAGCAATACTTATCTCAGACAAAGTAGACTTCAAACCTACATTGATCAGACGAGATAAAGAAGGACACTCCATACTAATAAAAGGGGAAAAACACTAAAAGGAAATAACAATTATCAACCTATATGCACCCAGCGTCAATGCACCCAATTTCATCAAACATAACCTGAAGGACCTAAAAGCATATATTAACTGCAACACAATGGTTGTAGGAGACTTTAATACCCCCCTATCACCAATAGATAGGTCATCCAAACAAAAAATCAATAAAGAAATCCTAGAACTAAATCATACCATAGATCAAATGGACCTAGCTGATGGCTACAGAATATTTCACCCAACTTCTGCACAATGTACATTCTTCTCAGCAGCCCATGGAACCTTTTCCAATATTGATCATCTCTTAGGGCACAAAGTAAGCCTCAGCAAATATAAGAAAATAGAAATAATTCCATGCATTCTGTTGGACCACAATGCATTAAAACTAGAAATCAACAACAAAAACAGCAGTAAAAAAAGCAAAAAATTGGAAACTGAGCAACACGTTACTCAACTATGAATGGGTCACTAACGAAATAAAAGAGGAAATTAAAAGGTTCTTGGAAGTTAATGAAAATGAAAACACGACCTACCGGAACCTATGGGACACAGCAAAGGCAGTCATAAGAGGAAAATTTATAGCTATCAGTGCATATATTAAAAGGACAAAAAGATCTCAAATCAATGACCTAACACTACAGCTGAAACTTTTGGAAAAACAAGAACAAAAAAAACCCAAAAAAGGCAGAAGGAAAGAAAATATTAAGATAAGGGCTGAACCAATGAAATAGAAACAAAAAAAACCATACAAAGACTCAATGAAACAAAAAGCTGGTTCTTTGAAAAAATAAATGAGATTGACAGACCCCTGGCAAACCTAACTAAAATGAGGAGAGAAAAAACCCAAATCAGTCAAATCAGAAATTCAAAAGGAGAGATAACAACAAACACCACGGAAATCCAGGAAATCATCAGAGACTACTTTGAGAGCCTCTACTCTAAGAAATTTGAAAATCTTGAAGAAATGGACAGATTTCTAAAAACTTACAACCACACAAAACTGAACCAAGAGGATATTAATCACCTGAATAGATCTATAACACAAAAAGAAATTGAAGCTGCCATCAAGAGCCTCCTAAAAAAGAAAAGTCCAGGACCTGACGGATTCACTGCTGAATTCTATCAGACATTTAAAGAAGAACTAATACCAACCCTCCTTAAACTTCCACGAAATACAACCGGAAGTAACACCGCCTAACACATTTTATCAAGCCAATATTACTCTCATCCGAAAACCAGACAAAGACACCTCCTAAAAGGAGAACTACAGGCCAATTTCCCTAATGAACATCAATGCAAAAATCCTCAGTAAAATAATGGCAAACCTAATCTAACAACATAACAGAAAGATCATTCACCACGACTAAGGTGGCTTCATCCCAGGGATGCAGGGGTGGTTCAACATTCACAAATCTATACATGAAATACAGCACATCAATAGAAGCAAAGACCAAAACCACTTGATCATCTCAATAGATGCAGAAAAAGCCTGTGACAAGATCCAACACCACGTCATGATAAAAGCTCTAAGAAAACTAGGAATAGAAGGAATGTACCTCAACATTGTAAAGGCTATATATGACAAACTTACAGCCAACATCATACTTAACGGTAAAAACTGAAACCATTCCCCCTAAAATCAGGAACGAGACAAGGATGCCCACTATCCCCACTCCTACTCAACATAGTACTGGAATTTCTAGCCAGAGCAATTAGGCAAGAAGAAGAAATAAAAGGAATACAAATAGGTAAAGTAACCATCAAAATATCCTTATTTGCAGACAATATGATCCTATATCTTAAAGACCCAAAAAACTCTATCCAAAAACTCCTAGATACCACAAACAGCTACAGCAAGGTGGCAGGATACAAAATCAACCTACAAAAATCATTAGCTTTTCTATACACCAGAGAAGGAACACATGGAAATAATCCATTCACAATAGCCTAAAAAAAAAAAAAATCAAATACCTAGGAGTAAATTTAACAAAGGATGTGAATGACCTCTACTAGGAAAATTACAAACACCTGAAGAAAGAGATCGAGGAAGACTACAGAAGATGGAAAGACCTACCGTGCTCATGAATCAGTAGAATCAACATAGTAAAAATGGCTGTACTACCGAAAGCAGTCTACATGTTTAATGCAATTCCCATCAAAATCCCAATGACTTTCATCACAGAGATTGAAAAATCTACCTTAAAGTTCAGTTGGAAACACAAGAGATTGCGAATAGCCAAGGCAATACTCAGCAAAAAGAGCAATGCTGGAGGTACCCCAATACCCGACTTTAAACTATATTACAAAGCAACAGCAATAAAAACAGCATGGTACTGGCAGAAAAACAGACATGAAGACCAGTGGAACAGAATAGAGGACCCAGATAAGAACCCACAAAACTATGCCCACCTCATTTTTGACAAAGGTGCCAAACATATGCAATGGAGAAGAGATAGCCTCTTCAACAAATGTTGCTGGGAAAAGTGGTTACCCTTCTGCAAGAAACTGAAACTAGATCCATGTCTATCACCCTGTGGAAGTATCAACTCAAAGTGGATCAAGGACCTAAACATCAGACCTGAAACTCTGAAATTACTACAGGAAGAACCAGGAAACACTCTGGAACTAATAGGTATAGGCAAGGACTTCCTCAATAGAACCCCAGCAGCCCAGCAACTAAGAGAAAGGATGAATAAATGGGACTTCATAAAACTAAAAAGCTTCTGCACAACCAAAGAAATGGTCTCTAAACTGAAAAGACCACCCACAGAGTGGGAGAAAATATTTGCCAGCTATACATCAGACAAGGGACTGATAACCAGAATATACAGGGAACTTAAGCAACAAAACCACAGTAAGATTCCACCTCACCCCTGTTAGAATAGCCATCATCAAAAACACCACCAACAACAAGTGTTGGCAAGGATGTGGGAAAAAGGAACCCTAATCCACTGCTGGTGGGAATGCAAACTGTTGCCAACCACTCTGGAAAAAAAATTGGAGGATTCTTAAAAATCTAAACATAGACCTGCCATATGATGCCCCACTTCTGATGAATGGATCAATAAAATGTGGTATTTTTACTCAACCATGAAGAAGAATGAAATCTTATCATTTGCAGGTAAATGGATGGAACTAGAGAACATCATTCTGAGTGAGGTTAGCCAGGCTCAGAAGACCAAAAATCGTATGTTCTCCCTCATATGCGGACTTTAGATCTAGGGCAAATACAGCAATGTGGTTGGACTCGGATCACAAGACAAGGGGAGAGCACACACAGGAGATATAGGAATAGGTGGAAAACACAAAACATGAAAGTGTTTGATATCCCCACTCTGAGGAACTAATACAGAAAACTTACAACAACAGGTTATCACTAGCAGGAGATCGGGAACCAATGTAAAGATCAGTTAGAGTTTAATCAACATGGGACGTAACACATGGGTACATGATAGCAATAGTAGGAATCTTTCTGTATAGCTATCCTTAACTCAGCTAGCAAAAACGCTTTGTCTTTCTTATAATGCTTGTGTCTTTTCTTCAACAAAATCAGTCACAAGGGCAGAATGGGACCTGCCTGAAATTGAGGAGAGGAGTGGGGGAAGGGTGGGGAAGGGGGCAGGGTGGAGAAATGACCCAAACAATGTATGCACATAATAAAAAATAAATAAATAAAAAATACACAAGTGCATGGAAGAAAGGCCAGGAATCTCTCTGAATAGCTATTTTTGTCTCTTACTAGCAAAAATGCTTTGTTATCTTATTACCTTTTACGTTTTCTCTTCAAGAAAATGGGAGCAGAAGAGAGTGGAACAGGTTCTGCCTGGAAGTGGGGGCTGGGGGGCAGAACTGTCCCAAATAATTTATACACATGTAAGTAGATGTACAAATGATAAAATAAAATAAAATAGAAAGATTTAGGAATTATTCATAATGGATAATCCATCCCCGTGCCTAAGGCAATTGCCTTGTGAAAATAGATCCAACTGAATAAAATACTTTCAAACCAATTTCAACAATACATGGCATAGAACATACACAATGATCAAATTGTTTCATTCTAGTGATGCAAGCGTGGTTTAAAAATACAATCAATAAATGTAATACAGGACATAAACAGACTGAAAGAAAAAAAGTAACATGATCATCTCAATAGATAAAGAAAGAACATTTGACAAAATCTAACATAGTTTCTTGATAAAATCCCTGAGGAAACGAGGAGTAGGACTGGTTCTAAATGTAGTAAAGGCTTTATAAGACAAACTAGAGCCAACATTATAGTAAATAGGGCAAAACTGAAAGCATTTCCATTAAAGGCATGAATGAGACAAAGGTGTCCACTCTCTACAGTCTTATTCAATATAGTGCTTGAATTCATAGCTGAAGAAATAAGGTAAAGGAAATAAAAGGGATGAAAGTAAGAAAGGGAAAGGAGTCATTTTCCCTATTTGCAGACAATATGATCATTAGTTGAGGTCACAATTTCCTGAGAGCCTTGATGCTTGGTGTATTATGTCAACTGCTGTTGAAGGAATAGATGTTTGTTCTAGTCTTCCTGGTTTTACGATGTTTATTCCTGGTTTTTTGGATGTTCTAAAGAGACGGCTAATTTTCTCCATGCTGATCAGTTCAGGTGCGTACCCACTAGATGGCGCCAAAAGACCAAGAATGCTACAAACAGTACTCATTGTCCTGTCACGTTTCACCAGTGGAGGGCGATCAAAGTCCAGGTTTGCCTGAAATACACAGTATGTGACATAACACAAACTGGGATGTACCTAAAATGGTTACTCCATCTGGATAAACCTCTCCCTGGGGCTGAGGTTTCCTCAGACACTTCATCCACAGTTACCATCTTGTTGTCAGGTGGTACTATAATATTCTTCCTGGTTCTGGGTACAATCACCTTGTAGGGACCAGCTACAGGATCATATAACATGTCTGCAGCCAGAAATCTATGTCACACTCTGAGTTACATCTTGCCAAGTCAAGCAGAGCAGTGGAATAGGACTAAGGCTCTCTCTTCTGTGGCCTGTCAACTGTAGTGGTGAACTATTGACCCCAGATCACTTAAGCTATCCATAAATGATGTTTGTGTTAATGGAAGTCAACTGGATTAGTGTTGCTTGTCCCTGCATGGGACTGGTGCTGTCATAGAGGCTCTGTCCATGGGCACTGGGCTCTTTGTGATGCCATTATACTACGTCTAGTGTTACAACCCAGCACCTTGTTGCAAACAGAGATAACTACCTTGTCCTAGACTCACTAAATGGAGTCTTGCTCCACACTGTGCCACCACAGGTTGGGTAAATAGTAGGTCCTTGGCCATCAAGTCTAAGACTAGGCTGGGTCCTGCCTGAGGCTCACAGGGACAAAGACCTGCACAGTCTGAAGGTTGCACCTGGGCCCACAGTACAACTGACAATGATGCAGGCGAAAGCATGAGTCCATCCTACCTGGGTGCAGATCTCTGCCTGGTGCTGGCCTTAGTCTAGAGTCCCATCTGCAATCCCTGGTATGGTGTTAGCTGTGCTGTCTGAGCTTGGGGTAGCTGGGTAGAATCCATCATTTAGCCACTATGGCTGATGCTTAAGCTTGTTTCCCTGATCTCATTCTCAGCACTTCAAATGTTTGTGTATCAAAAAGTTACAGATTTTTGTAAATTGATTTTGTATCCTGCTATGTTGCTGAACGTGTTTATCAAGTACAAAAGGTTTCTATTGGGGTCTGAGGGACATATTGTCTGCAAATGGAGATAATTTTACTCCTTTCATTCCTCTTTATCTCTGTTTCATTTCTTTCTCTTGCCTTATTGTGGTGGATATGACTTGAAGCACCTTATTCAACAATACTGGAGAGTGAACACCCTTGTGACATTCCATACTTCAGTGTAAATGACTTCACTCTTTCCATATTTAGTACATTGTTGGCTACACGTTTATCATATGTACCCTTTGTTCTGTTGATGTATATTCCTTCTATTCCTAGTTGCATTAGGACTTTTAACATGAAGAGCTCTTGGATTTTGTCAAATGCTTTTTCTGCCTGTATCCAGGTAATCAAATTACTTTTATCCTTTATTCTGTTTATGTGTTGTATTACATTTATTGATTTCCATATGTTGAACCACACTTGCATCCCTGGAATGAAAAAATTTGATCATGGTGTATGTTCTAGTCCATGTATTGTTGACTTTGGTTTGACACTATTTTATTAAGAATTTTTGTGTCTGTTTTTACAAGGAAACTGTCTTAGTCAGGGGGATGAATTACCCATTTTAAGAACTTCCCAGCTCATGCTGCTCAATATTCTAACCACCATTTTGGGACAAACCTGGGTTTTGATCGCCCTCTCCTGGTGAAACCATGATTATACAATGATTGCTTCTTGTAGCATTTCTGGTTTTTGTATTATCTAGTGGTTACACACCTGAATTGACCAGATGCACTGAGAAAATAAGCAGCTTTCTTAAGACTTCACAAAACCAGATTAGGAATTCTGGAACAAATACCTAATCCTTCAATGCAGTTGACATATAAAGAAAGTGTCAGAGCTCTCAGGAATCATGACTTCTTGTAATGGTCAAAACAAAATTCAAAAACCAGTGGGACAGTAACCAGTATGGGAAAACTCACAGGTGGAGAATTTAAAACTGCTGTGTTAAGGAAGCTAGAAATTCTACAAAAACATAGAGAATATGTTAAATACTCTAAGAGAAAAACATAATAAGGAGATTGAAGCAATTTTAAGATGTCAAACAGATATCAGTTCTATGTGTACAGTTCTGTAATCTCAGCACTGTATAGGCCAAGGAAGGAGAACTGAGAGTTCAGGGACAGTTTGGGCTATACAGTGAGACTCCTTCTCAAAATTAAAATAAAGAAGAAAATCAAACAGAATTCCTTGAGCTGAAAAATAAACTCTGAAAGTAACCCAACAGAAGGCATCAATAGCAGGACAGACCAAGAAGGAGAGAATCAGTGAGCTTGAAGACAGAATTATTTGAAGGTACACAGCTAGAGAAGAATAAAGAATGAGGAAGGAGTGAAAAAAAGCTTACTAGAATTTAAGAACAGTGTTAGAAGAACAAATATTTGTGTTATGGTGGTTCAAGAAGTATGTGAGAATGCCAATGAATTAGAAAGCTTAGCCAAAATAATAGTAACAAAGGCATTCCAAAACCTTGAGAAGATTGAAGCAGTAATAAAGGGATTCCCATCAAAGAAAAGTCCAGGACTGAACAGATTCCCCATGGGGTTCTACCAGACCCTAAAAACAGAACTACCACAAATACCCCTCAAAACTAATGCTCTTTTATAAGAGTAAAGGAAGGAATGTAACCAAACTCTTTTTATGAAGCAAGTATTATCCTGATACCAAACCCTAATAAGGTCACACAAATAAAAAAAGTAAACTATAGACCAACTTCCTTATGAAAATAGACACAAAAGTGCTTATTTTTGGCTTCTTTAACTGAAACTGCAGTTTTAAATACTCCATCTTGGGCCAGGTGCCATTAGTTCATGCCTGTAACCCTGGCTACTCAGTGTTAGACTGAAAGAAGCACAGAAGAGATAGGCCAGCACAAGATTTATTTGGGAAGAAACCTTGTGGAGGGGAGAATATAGCCAAAGCTGGAATCCCTCTGCCACTTATAGACTTGGAGAAGATAAAGGGGAGGGGTCTGAAGGGGCAATTTAGCTGGGCAGGAAAGTTCTTCCAGAGTAAACAATTGCTAGAGGAAGCTAGAGAAGATAAGTGGTAATTAGGTAGAATGGCTGCCTAACCAGCTCCACCTGTGACCCCTCCTAGGTGAGAGTTTTTCATTCTTTGAGACCAGATGTGGTTCTTCCAGTAAGTGGTGGGGTGTTTCCAGTAAGCTGCCTGCAAGGGGTGGGGTGTCTGATCCTAATATGGCTTCCCTTATGTTCATCTTAACCCTCAGGAGGCAGAGATCAGGAGGATGGCAGTTGGAAGCCAGGCCCAGGCAAATACTTCACGAGACCTATCTTGAAAAAACCCTGCCAGAGTGGCTCAAGTGATAAGAACACCTATCTAGCAAGTGCGTAGGCCCTGAGTTCTAAACCCTAGTGCCACCAAAATAAATAAATAAATAAATAAATTCTCCATCTGCTATTTTGCCCATGTGGGATACTGTCAGAGTGTCAAACCTTGTTTTGAACGTTTGGCGAAGTCATGCTTCCTTTATAGCTCTTAACACTTGTAATCTGTCAACTGCTATTGAGGGATTAGGTGCTTATTCCAGTCTTCATAATCTGGGTTTATTTATGCCTGCCTTTGCAGAAAATCTAATCAGTCACTTATTATCTCTGAGCCTCTGGCTACTTTGGGTGCATAACCACTAGATGGGAACAAAAGACAGAAATGTCACAAGCAGCAGTCATTGAATTATCCCTGCTTCACCATTAATGGGTGATCAAAGCCCAGGTTTGTCCCAAATGCATGGTTAGTACATTGAACAGCATGAAATGGGAAGTGCATAAACTGGTAATCCATCCCCCTTACTAAGCCAATTTCCTTGTGAAAGTAGACACAAAAATTCTTAATAAACTACTTTCAAAGCAATCAGAAGAACACACACTATGATAAAATTGTTTCATTCCGGGGATGCAAGAGGTTCAGCATGTGCAAATCAGTGAATATAATTCTGTACATCAACAGAATTGATGATAAAAACCACATGATCATCCCAGTAGATGCAGAAAAAGTGTTTGACAAAATCTAACAGCCTTTCATGGTAATGCCGTGGTGAAACTAGGAATAGAAAGAATGTACCTTACAATGTAATAAAGTCTATATATAACAAGCCTGTAGCCAACATTGTACTAGATGAGGAAAAACTGAGGACATTTACTCTGACATGAGGAATGAGGAAAGGTGTCTACTCTCTCTACTATTATTGAATATGATGCTTGAATTTGTATACACAGCAATAAGTCAAGAGAAAGAAATGAAGGGGATTCAAATAGGAAAGAAAGGTGTCAAATTATCCCTATTTAGGAAGGATATGACCCTATACTAGAAACTTTTTCAGTAAAGTAGTTGATTAGAAATCAACATACAAACATGTGTAACTTTTCTATACACAAATAATGGCGTGGTGAGGCTAAAATCAAGCTTAAGCATCAGTCTTGGTGGTCAAGTGAATGAAATCTCCTCCCTTCCCCCGCATTCATGCAGCATAGAGACCACCAGTTGAGTGTTTGTAGACAGGGCTCTAGATTAATGCCAACACACAGGAGAGTTCTGCAACTAGGTGGTATGGATTCATGCTTTAGCCTGCATCCTTGTCATCTGTGCTGGTCTGGTGACACCTAACAATGGGGAAAATCTAATTCCATCACAAGTATGTTAGTGCTGATGGACAGAACTTCTGTGGCAGCACCAGTGCCAGAGACAGGAAGCACCAACTCATTAGACTTCTATTATCACAAGCATCATCTATGGATAATTGCAGTAGTCTTAGTTCACCTCTGCAGTTGGCAATTCACAGCAGTATGGGCCTTATTACTACTCCTGTGTACTCTTGGAAAGTGGTGACAGAGAGTGTATGGATTTGTGGTATTGGTGGACACAAGCAATTTATAGGATCCTAGAGCTGGTCTCTCCATGGTGATTCTGCCTAGAGCTAGGCAGAATACTGTAGTACCTGACCTCAGGGAAGTAACTGTGGATGAGGTGTCTCAGAAAATCTCTGGGCAAGGGAGTGGCTTACCCAGAGGAATGGACTATGCATTTTAGGTACTTCCCAGCTCATGCTGTTCAACATACTAACCACGTATTTCAGATCTAACTGGGGGTTGTCTTATACTTTTTGATTTCCATATGTTGTATCACCCTCTAGTGGTCAAACTGTGATAATACAACGACTGCTGCTTTGTGGAATTCCTGGTCTTTGGCGCCGTCTAGTGGTTACGCATCAGAACTGACTAGAGGCACCCAGAAGATAAGCAACCTACTTAGAATTTCTGGAAAGCCAGACATAAACAAAACCAGACTAGTGAGAGTGGAGTACACACTTTTTCCTTCAATGACAGTTGACATAATATAGCAAGGATCAGAGCTCTCAGGAAACCATGACTCTACTCAGTGGTCATATTGTCTGCAAATAGGGATAATTTTACTCCTTTCTTTCCTATTTTCATTCCTTTTATTTCTCTTGCCTTATTTTTCTGGCTAAGAATTCAAGTATTATATTGACTAGGAGTGTAGAGAGCAGATATCCTTTCCTAGTTCCTGACTTTAATGAAAATGTTTTCATTTTTGTTCTCATCTACCAAACTTTTGGCCACAGGTTAGTTATATATAGCTGTTATTATGTCAGAGTATACTCCTTCTATTCCCATTTTCTTCAGAACTTTGATCATGAAGGGATGTTGAATTTTGTGAAAGGCTTTTCTGCGTCTATTAAAATGATCATGTGATTTTTGTCATTTATTCTGTTCATGGACTGTCTTGCATTTATGTTTTATCACATTTGCATCCTTGGAATGAAACAATTTGTTCACGGTGTAAGGTATTTTCAATATATTCTTGATTGTTTGAAGTTTTTAAAAAGAATTTTATGTCTATTTTCATCAAATAAATTAGTCTATAGTTTTCATTTCTCTCTTTTTTTTTTTTTTGCATCAATTTGGTTTCACCAGCACAGCCCTGTGTTCCAATGCAGTGTCCTGTGCTATCTACACTATCCTAGTCTCAGTTAATGGAAACTTGTTCCACACTGTGCTGCAACAGGGTTGAGTTAATGGCAGGCTCTTGTCTAACAAGTCTGATGCTAAGTTGGGTCCTGCCTGAGTCTCATAGGCATAAAGATCTGCACATTCTCAGGGCTTCATCTGGGCCCACAATACAGGTTGCAATTTTGTAGGCTAAAGCATGATTTCACCCCCCTGGGTGTGGATTTCTGCCATCTATGGCAGCTCACATTATACACCAAGCTTCAATAGCTTGAGGAAATTATTACTTCACCTAATGATTAAAACAAGGTGTCTCTCCACTCTTTTGCAATATACTGTTGTAAGTCTTAGAGCAACAAGTCAAGAATTTTGAAATAAAAATAATACAAATAAGAAATAAAGGAGTCAAATTTGTGCCTATTTGCTAATGATATGATCCTATATTTAAAAGACCCTAAAGACTCCAATAGAAAAGTTTTAGACTTGATAAGCACTTTCAACAAATAGCAAGGTACAAAATTAGCATACAAAAATCTCTAACTTTTCTACACACAAACAATGCATGTGCTGAGAATGAAATCAGGAAAATAATCCCACTCACAACTGCCTCAAAAATATCTAGTAATAAATCTAACCAAGGAAGTGAAAGCACTGTACAATGAAAATTATAAAAACTGAAGAAAGAAAGTGAAGAAGACACTAGAAAATGGAAAGACTGTCGATTCTACTACCTGAAAGCACTCTACAGATTTATCCAGTTCCCATCAAAATTCCAATGTCATTTTCACAGAAATAGGAAAAACTCCTAAAATTCATATTGAAGCATGAAAAGACCCAATTAGTTAAAGTGATCTTGACCAACAAGAGTAATTCTGGAGATACTCATAGTACCTGACCTCAAATTATACTACAGACCCACAGACAACGTGATGATGGCACAAAAATGTCACATGTATCAATGGAATAGAATGGAAGATCCAGAAATAAGCTCATACAACTATAATCATCTGATTCTTAACTAAGGTGCTAAAAACACACATTGGAAAAAAGACAGACTCTTCAACAAATGGTGGTGGGAAAACTGGATATCCACATGTAGAATATTGAAGGTAGAACACTATTTCTCACCCTGTGTAATATTTAATTCAAAATGGACCAAAGACCTTAAGAGACCCGAAATTTTGATACTGTTGGAGGAAAATGTAGGGAAAACACTTCAATACACAAGATACAGGTGCAGACAAATGTTTCCTAACTAAGAATCCAATAGCTCAGGAAATAGGGGCAAGAATTGACAAGCAGGTCAATTAAACAGCTTCTGCACATAAAAGTAAACAATTATGAGAGTGAAGAGACAGCCTACAGAATGGGAGAAAGTCTTGGCAAACTATTGCTCTGACAAGGGATTTATACTCAGAATATATAAAATTACCAAAAGAAGAAATAATCCACTTAATAAATTGGCAAGTGAATTGAGCAGAAGATAATTTTCAGAAGAAGAACAAATGGCTAATAAACACATAGAGAAATGTTTAACATCCTTATCCATAAAGCAAATGCAAATCAAAACAGCATTGAGATTCCATCTCACCCCAGTCAGCATGAGTATCATCAAGAAAACAAACAACAAATGTTGGCATGATGTGGGGGAAGGGACCTTCATACCCTGTTGGTGGTAATGTAAATTAGTGTAGCCACTATGGAAATCAGTATGAACATTCCTCCAAAAATTAAAAATAGACCCCCTATGTAATTCTGCTGTACCACTTGGGTGTATATCGGAAGGAATGTAAGTCAACATATAATCCACAACCTGCTATGTTTATTGAAGCACTATTTGGAATAGCAAAACTATGGAATCAGCCTAGGTGTCAATAAACCAATGAATGGACAAAAAAATACAGTACACACACACACACACACACACACACACACACAATGGAGTGTCATTCAGCCATGATGTAAAGTGAAGAGTCAGACCTACTTTAACTTACATTGAATTTGGGGGTGGCTTGAAAAAGTGAAATCAGTAAAGTAGGAATAAGATTGTTAAAAGAGCAAAAAATTTCAGATATGCAATTAATCTATTATTCTGCCTTTATTTTTATTGTCATGTTCCTTCCCTAGAAAAATATTCTTTTTGTTTTTTCTTAATTACTGCAATAGAAGTATATAAGGACTTTTTACACTTTTTATTCTCTTATATTTCTCTGATCACAGTAAGTTTTAAATTCATACAAATGCTATGCTATTCTGTTTTCTTTTCATGTTACATTTGTATGTTTACCTACTATCTTATTTAAGTTACTAATGAGAAAATTATTACTCTAATCATTTACATATTTTCCAGAATCTGAAATCAGTTTAACTACATAAAAATAAAAAGTAAGGCATAATTATATTAGAAAATGTGCAAAGATTACTAATGTATAGATATGTGAATATATTTGATATCGGCACTGTGGGGTAACTAAAATTTATTAGAATTGGTACAAATATTACATAAAATGGAAGCATGAAAAATATAGAACATTTTGATATATAAATATCACTACAATTATCTAAGATAAAATATTTATTGTAAAAATCAAAAATTTATATACTTTCTAGTAAAGGTTTATCTCAGAGGCCTGGATTGCCAAAGTCTGTACATGCTGAAAGTCTTTAGGACAGGTCCATGTCCAGTTCCTGGGAAGTATCCTCTAAACTCTTGTAATATCCTGCTCGAAAGAATATCTTTGTTCACCCAATGCTTTGGATCACACTAGATAGTTTATAACAAAGAACATGGTTTAAGGAGAACATCTATTTTTGTATGCCTACTGCTTTGGGTCATACTGTAACATTCTGACCTCTGTGGAGCTGAAATTGAATAGCAAAGGCCAGTGATGTGAACAGCCTATACATACATGACTAAGGCTGGCAACAATTTGCATGTGCTGTGTCATACATCATTGCTGGAAATATTAAGCACTGTCCATGTAATTCCAAAGGAAGAGGATAATTTGTACCTCTGTCTGATTTCTCCTGAAATTTCTCCCCATGTGCCTTCTCCCTTTGCTAGTTTTAATTTGCTTCCTTTATAATTTTGAGTACAATAATTTTTCTGGGTTCTTTAAATTCATCTAACAAATCATCCATCCTGGGGGTGGTCTTGGGGATCCCAGTATACCAAGGGATGAGTTATGTCCAAATGTGAACCTA
Organism: Castor canadensis; assembly: GCF_047511655.1. Classification (NCBI taxonomy): domain Eukaryota; kingdom Metazoa; phylum Chordata; class Mammalia; order Rodentia; family Castoridae; genus Castor; species Castor canadensis. The sequence goes on along the minus strand of NW_027395481.1, from coordinate 6,100 downwards.
CTTTCCTAATTCAAATAACATGAGAATTATTTAAAATATCCAGATGATCACTTGGAATCCAGAACAAAACCTGCCAAGGTACTCTCCTGATTTCAACATTCCATAATATTTTTAGAAGAACAACATTTTAATTTTCACAGATCAGGGCAGTAGCAAAGAATCAACCTTCTGGAGTATGGCAAGGGAGCAGATTTAGAAGAGACTTTTTAATACTAATATAGTTTTATACATCAAGGGAGCCAATGTCAATCAAGCCATTGAGTAGTTGAAAATGGCACTCTTTTTCATCTCCTTGGATTATGCATCCCCAGAGGAGCTGGGGATGAGATTAACTTCACTTAAACTTCCTAAATTGAAATCTCAGGAAGCATAATTCCCTGAAAGAATAGTGGATTGCAATTTTTTTACACAATGTCAAAACCAATCACTATCCCGTATGTGATGTCACAAGTAAGTACAAATCAATGCTGTCTTGTCACTCAAGGATCCTTACTTGACACCTCCAGTTTGTAGCTCCAGGGAAGTCAGTATCATTTCATTCTATCATTCAGTAGAACCTTAAGTGTTTGTGCAGAAGAAAGAATACCTTTGATCGTCTTCAAGCATTTCTGAATTGACAAATTTCTGCTTGTTCTTCATGAATAATCTCTATCTAATTGGATGAAAGGTATTTCAAAATAATATGTAAATAGCCAAATTGAGATTTAAAAATTTTCTAGTCATTTGTTTCTTATCATTTCTATTATTTCTGTGAATGGCAGTCAGCTAGTCATTATGTTTTGTAAGCCAAAAATTAGGGGTTGACCTTAATATTTCTTTTTACCTATTGTATCCAATTCATCAAAAAATCCTATATAATTCTCATATATTTCCATATGTTAGTATCTCAACTGAGGAAATAGCAATGGTCAAGTATAGAATATACAACCTAATACATAAAACATAGATAAATATTAAACTTTGAAAAGTTCCTCACATCCTAGGAATTACTAAACCTGATTGCTGTTAGTTTCCCAAAATTTTATGTTACAGGCTTTCATACAGCATTTATGTTAGTTTCTAAACAAAATTTGTAATTAAGATGCTATGGATAGTTGGCTTTTATTAAAAATTATCCATTACTATTTCAATATAACAAGATTACATGTCACTAAGAACAGATTTGGTTTCCCTTAATGGACTACCAGTAGTTACAACTAGAATTTGCAGTGTTGTTGGTCACTTCTTTTAATGCATGAGCACTCAAGTTAATTATTGGGTTGAGTTCATTTACATTTTTAACATTTGTCCCAATGAATATAAACTGTATGTCTCAATAGTTTAATAAATAATGCCCATGATAAATAAAACTGAATTGTTTTGTAAGCATGGGTTATATTTAAAATTAAATAAACCAAATAATCTAATGTGAACCATCAAATTAGCTAAACACCAAATTAAATTCCTTAATCTAAAGATAGCATAAGTATTTTGAAGTCACACTGATTCATAGTTAGCTCAAATTTACATTCAAATGACATAATCTAGAAGGCAAAGGCTATATGCCTTGGTTAACTCTTTTCAAAGAATATCAACATATTTTTAGATAAAGGAAAGATGAAAAAATATTAATTTGACATCAAACATTATAACACAAAGGTAGCAATGGCTTAGTGGATGAACTTTTTTGATCATTGGTTAACAAAACATTAGCTTGATCTTTCTGAATCTGGTAATTTCAGATTTTAGAATCATAGGTTCTTACCGGAGCTATGAGTACTCATCCTACTCATTAATCCGGGAAGATAATCTGTTTTTAACCTTTCTAAAGCATGGCATCAGTCTAACAATGCTTTTAAAATATACTTTATGATCCCCAAATTACAAAAAATCCCCAATCAAATAGCTAGTATTCAAGATATTCTGCCATCTGGTACCCAATTATCTTTCTAAAAGTGTCTCCTACTGTTTTTTTCTCACATACTCTATGTTCTAGCCCATATAAATTACAACTTTTCCCTGAACATATATATACCAAGTCTTTGCACCTCGGTGGCTTTGTATTAGCACCTCCGGTGATGCCATCTCATCAACTCCAAATCTAAACTATCTTTTAAGGTGTAGTTAAGAAGCCAAGAAGCTGAGTCAACCATAAAGTCATACCAGATTGCTGTATATAGCATTATTTTCTTCTTCCTCTAAAGTTCCACCATACCTAGTAATTCTCCATTTTGGCATTCACCTTATTCTAATATGCATTAAATTATTTATGCAAATATCAACAATTTAAAATATTCTTCAAGCAGAATTATCTTTTGGTTTATCATTTTTCTTTTTATACCCTTAATACTGTCTACTCACTGACTATTGTGTAAATAATTGTCTTGCTGACAGAGCAAAAGGCAGCACTTGAACTTCAAGGGGGAAAATCATTCAATGATTTCTTTCTGTTTTAATAAGTACCAGTGTTTCTTTGCTGAGTATAGATATGTAACACATACCCAGAAATCTTCATGCATTGATCTTCAGGTGAATAAGCAGTTATTAGACACAATTCAATTGCCGAAACTATAACATAACTTACTTTTTTGGTCTTCTTGTTAAAAAAGCATTTATAATGTTAATTAATAAGTAATGTCAGTATTGAATTTACCTGATCTTAGCAAGTACAACATTTTAATTATTTGGGTAGTTGGGAAAATTTCTATTATTTAAAGTGTATATTTTTTTCCTATGGAAGGAGGCTTACCATATAAATGAAGAACATAATATTTTCCAAAGGGTGGTGATTCACTGCCTTTTCCTCCCTCTACTTCCTAATTTGATCCTCAATTACTTGTTTTGAAGTATAGGCAGATTTGTCACAACATGATTACATTCTCATTAACCTGAATGATTCTCAAATGCACAGGGGAAGAATAAAGAACAAAGAAAATACAACAGAAATTTGGAAATTAAGATTTCTAGGAACCTTGGTAACAGATGCTAAAATTATTATTTGATACAAATATGCATGGTAAAGGTACATAAACCAAAAGAGTAAGTAAGCCGAGAAATAAACTCTACTGTATGTATAAACATTTTGAGATGTATAAAGCCTCTAAAGGTACATAAACCAAAAGAGTAAGTAAGCCCAGAAATAAGCTCTACTGTATGTATAAACATTTTAAGATGTATAAAGCCTCTAACTCTGTGGGTTAAAATATTTATTAAGTAATATTTGAATAAATAGTCAACTATAGGCAAAAAACACTGTTGACTTTTAACATAAGATGCCACCATATATACATATACATGTATAAGTATAGTGTAAATAATATAACAACATAACTGTGAATGGTTATTTGTTCTATTTTAGACTTTTGAGCAACAAATATGAAGAGGAAACTAAAAATTTGAGTATATAAAAGTAAATTTTGTACCTCAAAACTTCTAAGTTGGTTTTGGAGCTTACAGAATTTCATTGTGCAATTTACAAAGACAAAGAGAGGACTTGTTTGGTTATACACAGAATGTGTGATAAGAAAGTCTGTAGAGAGATAACTTTTAAAATACATATTTAATTTTAAAACATCTTTCTAATAAAAAGTTAAATAAATTCACAGGAATTTTTCTAACTACTAATGGGAGATTTTCCTATCACTGTGAAAATAAGGATTATATAAGACTTGGGAACAGGGGCCAGTGTGGTGGCTCATGTCTACAATCCCAGCTACTAGGAAGACAAAGGTAGGAGGATTGCAGTCCAAGACCAGCCCAAACAAAAGCATGAGGCCCCGTCTAAAAAACAAACATAAAGCAAAAGGACTTGGCATGGCTTAAAAATATTGTTCTCTTTGAACAATGAACAGACACTTAAACAATGAAGGACAGAAATGTAAAACAGGTCATGCTAAGGGAAGGGCACTAGTGGGAAGGGGAGGGTAAATGAAGAAAGTAAAGAGGGTGAATATGGTTAATGTTCTTTCCATGCAAGTATGAATATGGATCATTGAAATCTGTTAGAGTCACCATAAGAAGGGGACTGGGTTCATCACCTGGATGAACCCATGTGGAGTATAAGGCATGTATATATGGAAATGTCACAACCACAATATAAAACCCTGTATAGCTATCATAAATTAACAAATGTCATTTTTAATAAATGAAGGACAGGAAGGTAAAACAGGTGCTGTCTAGAGATGAATACCAGTGAGAGGCGAGAGGGTATAAGGAAAGGATGAAGGAGGGTGTATAAGGTGGAAATATTTTGTATTCACGTATGAAAATAGAAGAATGAAACCTGTTGAAATTGTTCTAAGAAGGAGAGGAGGAGGGAGAAAGATAGAGGGGTGAATCTATTTAAAGTGGATTATAAGCACTTATGTAAATGTCACAATGTACCCCTGTACAAGTATACTATAATAGTATAATAAAAATACCAAAAAATAATAAAAGAGGAGAGAAGGTAAAAATATGTTATCTTGCTCTAAGAAGGAGTCTTTGGTCGTAGTATGGTGGATGATGATATAACAACAAAGTGTTTTGGAGGCTTGCAAATATTTTTACATGTTCTTGCATTTAGGAGAAAATTACTCACATTTTTCAATAAGTTTAGTTGAGATTTGCAGAAATTTGTTTGCTCAAGAACTCATTACGCTTCCATACATGGTTTGGATCCTTTCACTTTTCATTGTGATTGCAGGCTAGTATCATTACCACTGTGCCAACACATCTGGATGGTTTAGTTGATCTGCAAAAATATGAACTATAGCAAGTTTATAAAATACAAAATGAAGCTAGTAATAAAATTAGAAAATGCTGTACCACTATCCATAATTGGTCTTTTAGTGTGTTGAAAGCAAGCAGAAAAGATCCACTTCCCAGTAAGCATCTCTTCCAGGGAACTGAGCTGAATCAAATCAGATGGCACATGTGTCATAGTGGTGATAGTCTGCTTTTCTTTTACAGATCTAGTTCAGTTGTGTGTGTGTGTGTATGCACATGTGTGTGCACATTTCCATACTGAAAAAGTGATTGCAAATTATGCAAATTCTGTAAATCATTGACCCCCAAAATTTCATTTTCTTTCTCTAAAGACTTTATTATACAGGAAAAATTACACTAACTCCTACATAACATAAACACACTTTATTAATATTTAGGCTGGAAAGCAATATTTTGGCAAAAAATTATGCAAGAATTTCTATGTAGAAAATGGTAAAATGAGAAGAAGAAAGCTTGTAGTCATTGCTTAGCAACAATAAAGGATGACTGCGTAGGAAAAAATTGATAGCTATTAGAGACAGGTAAAATTTAGAGAAGATAAAATGCATCATTGTTGAAGATTCTAAAGGAAATAATGATTTGTTTCTGAGGTTAGATGTAACTTTTGGGTACTATGTAGTGGCTTTTCTTTGTTTCTTGATCTCTTTCTACTCTAAGCCCTGTTTATTTCTAGTGATAATGTTCAGTAACATTATTCAACTTATTTTTTGACAACTAAGAAAATGCTGTACTTATTCCCAAATTGCTATCATCTCGAATAAGAACTGAGTATGACAATCAAACCAAGCCTCAAATATACTCAGAAATATTAGAGAAATATACACATTGGTATATTGGTTTGTTGAACCATGGATATGACATTTGATTTCCTATTTTATGTATGTGTACATGTAATAATAAGCATGGGTGGTATAAATATGAGTGAAGATGATAAAATGCCATACATGAAAAAGCAACTATAAGTCATCTTTTTGTCCAATTAATGCAGTGTATATATTGTGTTATCTAAATACCTGAGGAATATTCCCAATGAATATTTAAGGTAATCCTCTGCTTTAAATCTGGTACTTTGAAGGATAATTTACATACAGCTATGTTTATGAGATTTGACAAAATGTCAACAGAAGGGAATGTTTCACCTTAAGTGAATCAATAAAACATCCACAGATACTATAGTATTAAAAAGTAAAAGACTGAATGATCTGCCATAGGTTTGGTAACCAGCCAAGAGTATTGGTTCCTATCACTCATACACAGTACTGAAATGGAGGTCCTAGTTAGTTTAATAAGAAAACAAAAGGAAATAAAATATATACAGATTAGAAAAGACCAATTATAATCGTTCTCTTTAAAG
>NW_027395480.1:0-24079 GCF_047511655.1 Castor canadensis | reverse complement strand
ACTCACACACAACACACAGATAAACATACTTACACACATATGCCCATACACATGCAAACTGTCTCACACAGACACAAAAATACACAATCATACACAAATTCAAATACACAGGCTCACACCCACAAACAAGCAAACACACTCATTCACACACACACTGACAGAATCATTCAATTACAATTAAACCCTCACCTACAGAAACACTCACACACTTACACACAACTCACACACTCACACACATGTACACACCTACAACTTTCACCCTCTCACTCACAGAAACACACACACAAAATCAGTCAGACAAACAATCACCTACCAACAAACACATGTACACACATTCACACACTCACTCACACCTTCAGCCTCGTATACTCTCACACATTCTCGCCCACACACCGTCATACACACTCCCACACTCACTCACAAGTACCCACATATACACTCACACACTGACTCAAAAACACACCACCAAACACAAACTCTCACAACACATACACACAGAAACTCACACAGGCTGATTCACAATCACACTCACAGACATAAACACTCACCTAGGTGCACACTCATACAATCAGTCATACAGAAACACACACCTGCATGCACACATTCACTCACACACATTCACAAATTCACACTCTTAAACAAGTACACAGACACATGCAGAAGCACACATACACACACTCTCATTGACCCATACAAACACACAAACACATATAGATATACATAAACAGTAACACAAACGTGAACACAAACAAGCAAACACACACACATGCCCCTACTTTCACATCCACACACCCACCCAAAAACACCCTCACACATACACACACATACATTCTCACTCCCACGTGAATACCCAGATGTCAATACATTGACGTAGAAGAACACACACTCACTCAAACTCACATTCCAATACACATGTACACACAAATGCACTCACACATTCACACTCACTCAAAAGTAGACTCACACAAATAAACACACAAATACACACACTCACACTCACACACTCACCCACACTTGAACACACACACTTACATTCACTGACTCACACACTTACTCAAACTCACACACACGCATGCACACACACACACACACACACACAGTCTGACACCACAATCCCCCAAATTTCAGCTTTCTACATTAGCTGGGAAAACAGTCTTTGACCACCTTGCCCAGTTTCATTTTTCCTCCGTTGGCAATTTTTTTGAACGTGGTGGCCTACAACTGCTTGTCTGCTAATCTCAGCATCCCATTGCTGGAATGAAAGGTGTGGGACAGATCCAGCTTATTTTTCATGGTGAGATTTGATTTCTAGGCTAGTCTCCACAAACAATGCTGCTAAACTCAGCATTCCTAATGCCTAAGAAGCAAGGCATGGGCCACCAATGCTTGGGTTAACTTAGTCATTTATCAACTGCACACAAAAACTCACTCACACTCATACACATACAAACACACACAAACACACATAGACATACACAAACAGCCCCCACACACATACACACGCTCCAAGACTCACTCGCACTCACACTCACCCACACATGCACTCACACACACAATCTCAAACACTCACCTATGTAGACACACTCACACACACACATGCAGTCACACACACTCACAAACATCAACAATCATACACGTGTACACACATTCACACACGTACTCACACCATCCCCCTCAAATACACTCAAACCTACACACTCCCACACACTATCATACACACTTACACACACTCACATCATGTAAACACATATATACTCACTAAGAAAAACTCACACCCATAAACCTCACATATATAACAACTCACATACTCAAACCTACAGAAACACACACCCTCATGCACACTCTCACTCCTGCACATATTCAAAAATTCACACACGTACCCATGTACACAGACACATACGCCACCCACTTGCACATACATACATACACCCTCATACACACATACAAACACAAAAACACAAATAGGTATATACAAACACTCACATCCTTACACCGGAACAGACGAACAAGCCATCACCCACACATTCACCTGCAGTCACATTCACAAACACCTAAAAACACCCTCACACATACAAACACACTCGTGTACTCACATACACGTGAATACACACAAGCAAGAACACTAACATACGAAGACACACTCAGTCTCCTACTCGTCCACATAACCCCTCTACATCAATCACACACCTGAACACACTAACACAATCTCTTGGACACAAATTCCCACACCTGCACCCAAATGCGCATTCACACGCCAATCCAAACACACTCAATTACACACACCTGCACATACTCACACACCTGCACTCAACAACACACACAGTCACCCACAATCACATTCGCTCCTACTCTCACACACACAAAAAAGAGAATCCCTTTCAAATACACATGGACACACAAATGCACTCCCATCTTCACACTCACACTCAAAAATAGACTCACACACAAACACACACACAGAGTCACACTCACAAACCTACACAACCACAAACTAAAACACACATACACAGATGCCAGCTCTCACTCACACATGATCACACCCAAAAAAAAACACTGACACTCTCACCCTCACACACACACAAACATGTCCATCCTCACAGGCATACCAAACACACCTGAATACACTCAACTAACAGAAACGAAGACACAGACTCACTGTTATACTCACAAAAATAATCTCAGCACACTCACAAACAGACACACACTCACACACCTGCACCGAACACCCACTCACACTCTGACCCAAACACACTTACACTCACTCACACACACATGCACATTCTCACACACACTCACACACAAAACACAGATAAACATACTTACACACATATGCCCATACACATGCAAACTGTCTCACACAGACACAAAAATACACAATCATACACAAATTCAAATACACAGGCTCACACCCACAAACAAGCAAACACACTCATTCACACACACACTGACAGAATCATTCAATTACAATTAAACCCTCACCTACAGAAACACTCACACACTTACACACAACTCACACACTCACACACATGTACACACCTACAACTTTCACCCTCTCACTCACAGAAACACACACACAAAATCAGTCAGACAAACAATCACCTACCAACAAACACATGTACACACATTCACACACTCACTCACACCTTCAGCCTCGTATACTCTCACACATTCTCGCCCACACACCGTCATACACACTCCCACACTCACTCACAAGTACCCACATATACACTCACACACTGACTCAAAAACACACCACCAAACACAAACTCTCACAACACATACACACAGAAACTCACACAGGCTGATTCACAATCACACTCACAGACATAAACACTCACCTAGGTGCACACTCATACAATCAGTCATACAGAAACACACACCTGCATGCACACATTCACTCACACACATTCACAAATTCACACTCTTACACAAGTACACAGACACATGCAGAAGCACACATACACACACTCTCATTGACCCATACAAACACACAAACACATATAGATATACATAAACAGTAACACAAACGTGAACACAAACAAGCAAACACACACACATGCCCCTACTTTCACATCCACACACCCACCCAAAAACACCCTCACACATACACACACATACATTCTCACTCCCACGTGAATACCCAGATGTCAATACATTGACGTAGAAGAACACACACTCACTCAAACTCACATTCCAATACACATGTACACACAAATGCACTCACACATTCACACTCACTCAAAAGTAGACTCACACAAATAAACACACAAATACACACACTCACACTCACACACTCACCCACACTTGAACACACACACTTACATTCACTGACTCACACACTTACTCAAACTCACACACACGCATGCACACACACACACACACACACACAGTCTGACACCACAATCCCCCAAATTTCAGCTTTCTACATTAGCTGGGAAAACAGTCTTTGACCACCTTGCCCAGTTTCATTTTTCCTCCGTTGGCAATTTTTTTGAACGTGGTGGCCTACAACTGCTTGTCTGCTAATCTCAGCATCCCATTGCTGGAATGAAAGGTGTGGGACAGATCCAGCTTATTTTTCATGGTGAGATTTGATTTCTAGGCTAGTCTCCACAAACAATGCTGCTAAACTCAGCATTCCTAATGCCTAAGAAGCAAGGCATGGGCCACCAATGCTTGGGTTAACTTAGTCATTTATCAACTGCACACAAAAACTCACTCACACTCATACACATACAAACACACACAAACACACATAGACATACACAAACAGCCCCCACACACATACACACGCTCCAAGACTCACTCCCACTCACACTCACCCACACATGCACTCACACACACAATCTCAAACACTCACCTATGTAGACACACTCACACACACACATGCAGTCACACACACTCACAAACATCAACAATCATACACGTGTACACACATTCACACACGTACTCACACCATCCCCCTCACATACACTCAAACCTACACACTCCCACACACTATCATACACACACACTCACATCATGTAAACACATATATACTCACTAAGAGAAACTCACACCCATAAACCTCACATATATAACCACTCACACACTGAAACCTACAGAAACACACACCCTCATGCACACTCTCACTCCTGCACATATTCAAAAATTCACACACGTACCCATGTACACAGACACATACGCCACCCACTTGCACATACATACATACACCCTCATACACACATACAAACACAAAAACACAAATAGGTATATACAAACACTCACATCCATACACCGGAACAGACGAACAAGCCATCACACACACATACACCTGCAGTCACATTCACAAACACCTAAAAACACCCTCACACATACAAACACACTCGTGTACTCACATACACGTGAATACACACAAGCAAGAACACTAACATACGAAGACACACTCAGTCTCCTACTCGTCCACATAACCCCTCTACATCAATCACACACCTGAACACACTAACACAATCTCTTGGACACAAATTCCCACACCTGCACCCAAATGCGCATTCACACGCCAATCCAAACACACTCAATTACACACACCTGCACATACTCACACACCTGCACTCAACAACACACACAGTCACCCACAATCACATTCGCTCCTACTCTCACACACACAAAAAAGAGAATCCCTTTCAAATACACATGGACACACAAATGCACTCCCATCTTCACACTCACACTCAAAAATAGACTCACACACAAACACACACACAGAGTCACACTCACAAACCTACACAACCACAAACTAAAACACACATACACAGATGCCAGCTCTCACTCACACATGATCACACCCAAAAAAAAACACTGACACTCTCACCCTCACACACACACAAACATGTACATCCTCACAGGCATACCAAACACACCTGAATACACTCAACTAACAGAAACGAAGACACAGACTCACTGTTATACTCACAAAAATAATCTCAGCACACTCACAAACAGACACACACTCACACACCTGCACCGAACACCCACTCACACTCTGACCCAAACACACTTACACTCACTCACACACACATGCACATTCTCACACACACTCACACACAACACACAGATAAACATACTTACACACATATGCCCATACACATGCAAACTGTCTCACACAGACACAAAAATACACAATCATACACAAATTCAAATACACAGGCTCACACCCACAAACAAGCAAACACACTCATTCACACACACACTGACAGAATCATTCAATTACAATTAAACCCTCACCTACAGAAACACTCACACACTTACACACAACTCACACACTCACACACATGTACACACCTACAACTTTCACCCTCTCACTCACAGAAACACACACACAAAATCAGTCAGACAAACAATCACCTACCAACAAACACATGTACACACATTCACACACTCACTCACACCTTCAGCCTCGTATACTCTCACACATTCTCGCCCACACACCGTCATACACACTCCCACACTCACTCACAAGTACCCACATATACACTCACACACTGACTCAAAAACACACCACCAAACACAAACTCTCACAACACATACACACAGAAACTCACACAGGCTGATTCACAATCACACTCACAGACATAAACACTCACCTAGGTGCACACTCATACAATCAGTCATACAGAAACACACACCTGCATGCACACATTCACTCACACACATTCACAAATTCACACTCTTAAACAAGTACACAGACACATGCAGAAGCACACATACACACACTCTCATTGACCCATACAAACACACAAACACATATAGATATACATAAACAGTAACACAAACGTGAACACAAACAAGCAAACACACACACATGCCCCTACTTTCACATCCACACACCCACCCAAAAACACCCTCACACATACACACACATACATTCTCACTCCCACGTGAATACCCAGATGTCAATACATTGACGTAGAAGAACACACACTCACTCAAACTCACATTCCAATACACATGTACACACAAATGCACTCACACATTCACACTCACTCAAAAGTAGACTCACACAAATAAACACACAAATACACACACTCACACTCACACACTCACCCACACTTGAACACACACACTTACATTCACTGACTCACACACTTACTCAAACTCACACACACGCATGCACACACACACACACACACACACAGTCTGACACCACAATCCCCCAAATTTCAGCTTTCTACATTAGCTGGGAAAACAGTCTTTGACCACCTTGCCCAGTTTCATTTTTCCTCCGTTGGCAATTTTTTTGAACGTGGTGGCCTACAACTGCTTGTCTGCTAATCTCAGCATCCCATTGCTGGAATGAAAGGTGTGGGACAGATCCAGCTTATTTTTCATGGTGAGATTTGATTTCTAGGCTAGTCTCCACAAACAATGCTGCTAAACTCAGCATTCCTAATGCCTAAGAAGCAAGGCATGGGCCACCAATGCTTGGGTTAACTTAGTCATTTATCAACTGCACACAAAAACTCACTCACACTCATACACATACAAACACACACAAACACACATAGACATACACAAACAGCCCCCACACACATACACACGCTCCAAGACTCACTCGCACTCACACTCACCCACACATGCACTCACACACACAATCTCAAACACTCACCTATGTAGACACACTCACACACACACATGCAGTCACACACACTCACAAACATCAACAATCATACACGTGTACACACATTCACACACGTACTCACACCATCCCCCTCAAATACACTCAAACCTACACACTCCCACACACTATCATACACACTTACACACACTCACATCATGTAAACACATATATACTCACTAAGAAAAACTCACACCCATAAACCTCACATATATAACAACTCACATACTCAAACCTACAGAAACACACACCCTCATGCACACTCTCACTCCTGCACATATTCAAAAATTCACACACGTACCCATGTACACAGACACATACGCCACCCACTTGCACATACATACATACACCCTCATACACACATACAAACACAAAAACACAAATAGGTATATACAAACACTCACATCCTTACACCGGAACAGACGAACAAGCCATCACCCACACATTCACCTGCAGTCACATTCACAAACACCTAAAAACACCCTCACACATACAAACACACTCGTGTACTCACATACACGTGAATACACACAAGCAAGAACACTAACATACGAAGACACACTCAGTCTCCTACTCGTCCACATAACCCCTCTACATCAATCACACACCTGAACACACTAACACAATCTCTTGGACACAAATTCCCACACCTGCACCCAAATGCGCATTCACACGCCAATCCAAACACACTCAATTACACACACCTGCACATACTCACACACCTGCACTCAACAACACACACAGTCACCCACAATCACATTCGCTCCTACTCTCACACACACAAAAAAGAAAATCCCTTTCAAATACACATGGACACACAAATGCACTCCCATCTTCACACTCACACTCAAAAATAGACTCACACACAAACACACACACAGAGTCACACTCACAAACCTACACAACCACAAACTAAAACACACATACACAGATGCCAGCTCTCACTCACACATGATCACACCCAAAAAAAAAACACTGACACTCTCACCCTCACACACACACAAACATGTCCATCCTCACAGGCATACCAAACACACCTGAATACACTCAACTAACAGAAACGAAGACACAGACTCACTGTTATACTCACAAAAATAATCTCAGCACACTCACAAACAGACACACACTCACACACCTGCACCGAACACCCACTCACACTCTGACCCAAACACACTTACACTCACTCACACACACATGCACATTCTCACACACACTCACACACAAAACACAGATAAACATACTTACACACATATGCCCATACACATGCAAACTGTCTCACACAGACACAAAAATACACAATCATACACAAATTCAAATACACAGGCTCACACCCACAAACAAGCAAACACACTCATTCACACACACACTGACAGAATCATTCAATTACAATTAAACCCTCACCTACAGAAACACTCACACACTTACACACAACTCACACACTCACACACATGTACACACCTACAACTTTCACCCTCTCACTCACAGAAACACACACACAAAATCAGTCAGACAAACAATCACCTACCAACAAACACATGTACACACATTCACACACTCACTCACACCTTCAGCCTCGTATACTCTCACACATTCTCGCCCACACACCGTCATACACACTCCCACACTCACTCACAAGTACCCACATATACACTCACACACTGACTCAAAAACACACCACCAAACACAAACTCTCACAACACATACACACAGAAACTCACACAGGCTGATTCACAATCACACTCACAGACATAAACACTCACCTAGGTGCACACTCATACAATCAGTCATACAGAAACACACACCTGCATGCACACATTCACTCACACACATTCACAAATTCACACTCTTACACAAGTACACAGACACATGCAGAAGCACACATACACACACTCTCATTGACCCATACAAACACACAAACACATATAGATATACATAAACAGTAACACAAACGTGAACACAAACAAGCAAACACACACACATGCCCCTACTTTCACATCCACACACCCACCCAAAAACACCCTCACACATACACACACATACATTCTCACTCCCACG
Source organism: Castor canadensis (assembly GCF_047511655.1). Lineage (NCBI taxonomy): Eukaryota > Metazoa > Chordata > Mammalia > Rodentia > Castoridae > Castor > Castor canadensis. Next base: position 14,871 of record NW_027395480.1, on the reverse strand, counting down.
TGAATACCCAGATGTCAATACATTGACGTAGAAGAACACACACTCACTCAAACTCACATTCCAATACACATGTACACACAAATGCACTCACACATTCACACTCACTCAAAAGTAGACTCACACAAATAAACACACAAATACACACACTCACACTCACACACTCACCCACACTTGAACACACACACTTACATTCACTGACTCACACACTTACTCAAACTCACACACACGCATGCACACACACACACACACACACACAGTCTGACACCACAATCCCCCAAATTTCAGCTTTCTACATTAGCTGGGAAAACAGTCTTTGACCACCTTGCCCAGTTTCATTTTTCCTCCGTTGGCAATTTTTTTGAACGTGGTGGCCTACAACTGCTTGTCTGCTAATCTCAGCATCCCATTGCTGGAATGAAAGGTGTGGGACAGATCCAGCTTATTTTTCATGGTGAGATTTGATTTCTAGGCTAGTCTCCACAAACAATGCTGCTAAACTCAGCATTCCTAATGCCTAAGAAGCAAGGCATGGGCCACCAATGCTTGGGTTAACTTAGTCATTTATCAACTGCACACAAAAACTCACTCACACTCATACACATACAAACACACACAAACACACATAGACATACACAAACAGCCCCCACACACATACACACGCTCCAAGACTCACTCCCACTCACACTCACCCACACATGCACTCACACACACAATCTCAAACACTCACCTATGTAGACACACTCACACACACACATGCAGTCACACACACTCACAAACATCAACAATCATACACGTGTACACACATTCACACACGTACTCACACCATCCCCCTCACATACACTCAAACCTACACACTCCCACACACTATCATACACACACACTCACATCATGTAAACACATATATACTCACTAAGAGAAACTCACACCCATAAACCTCACATATATAACCACTCACACACTGAAACCTACAGAAACACACACCCTCATGCACACTCTCACTCCTGCACATATTCAAAAATTCACACACGTACCCATGTACACAGACACATACGCCACCCACTTGCACATACATACATACACCCTCATACACACATACAAACACAAAAACACAAATAGGTATATACAAACACTCACATCCATACACCGGAACAGACGAACAAGCCATCACACACACATACACCTGCAGTCACATTCACAAACACCTAAAAACACCCTCACACATACAAACACACTCGTGTACTCACATACACGTGAATACACACAAGCAAGAACACTAACATACGAAGACACACTCAGTCTCCTACTCGTCCACATAACCCCTCTACATCAATCACACACCTGAACACACTAACACAATCTCTTGGACACAAATTCCCACACCTGCACCCAAATGCGCATTCACACGCCAATCCAAACACACTCAATTACACACACCTGCACATACTCACACACCTGCACTCAACAACACACACAGTCACCCACAATCACATTCGCTCCTACTCTCACACACACAAAAAAGAGAATCCCTTTCAAATACACATGGACACACAAATGCACTCCCATCTTCACACTCACACTCAAAAATAGACTCACACACAAACACACACACAGAGTCACACTCACAAACCTACACAACCACAAACTAAAACACACATACACAGATGCCAGCTCTCACTCACACATGATCACACCCAAAAAAAAACACTGACACTCTCACCCTCACACACACACAAACATGTACATCCTCACAGGCATACCAAACACACCTGAATACACTCAACTAACAGAAACGAAGACACAGACTCACTGTTATACTCACAAAAATAATCTCAGCACACTCACAAACAGACACACACTCACACACCTGCACCGAACACCCACTCACACTCTGACCCAAACACACTTACACTCACTCACACACACATGCACATTCTCACACACACTCACACACAACACACAGATAAACATACTTACACACATATGCCCATACACATGCAAACTGTCTCACACAGACACAAAAATACACAATCATACACAAATTCAAATACACAGGCTCACACCCACAAACAAGCAAACACACTCATTCACACACACACTGACAGAATCATTCAATTACAATTAAACCCTCACCTACAGAAACACTCACACACTTACACACAACTCACACACTCACACACATGTACACACCTACAACTTTCACCCTCTCACTCACAGAAACACACACACAAAATCAGTCAGACAAACAATCACCTACCAACAAACACATGTACACACATTCACACACTCACTCACACCTTCAGCCTCGTATACTCTCACACATTCTCGCCCACACACCGTCATACACACTCCCACACTCACTCACAAGTACCCACATATACACTCACACACTGACTCAAAAACACACCACCAAACACAAACTCTCACAACACATACACACAGAAACTCACACAGGCTGATTCACAATCACACTCACAGACATAAACACTCACCTAGGTGCACACTCATACAATCAGTCATACAGAAACACACACCTGCATGCACACATTCACTCACACACATTCACAAATTCACACTCTTACACAAGTACACAGACACATGCAGAAGCACACATACACACACTCTCATTGACCCATACAAACACACAAACACATATAGATATACATAAACAGTAACACAAACGTGAACACAAACAAGCAAACACACACACATGCCCCTACTTTCACATCCACACACCCACCCAAAAACACCCTCACACATACACACACATACATTCTCACTCCCACGTGAATACCCAGATGTCAATACATTGACGTAGAAGAACACACACTCACTCAAACTCACATTCCAATACACATGTACACACAAATGCACTCACACATTCACACTCACTCAAAAGTAGACTCACACAAATAAACACACAAATACACACACTCACACTCACACACTCACCCACACTTGAACACACACACTTACATTCACTGACTCACACACTTACTCAAACTCACACACACGCATGCACACACACACACACACACACACAGTCTGACACCACAATCCCCCAAATTTCAGCTTTCTACATTAGCTGGGAAAACAGTCTTTGACCACCTTGCCCAGTTTCATTTTTCCTCCGTTGGCAATTTTTTTGAACGTGGTGGCCTACAACTGCTTGTCTGCTAATCTCAGCATCCCATTGCTGGAATGAAAGGTGTGGGACAGATCCAGCTTATTTTTCATGGTGAGATTTGATTTCTAGGCTAGTCTCCACAAACAATGCTGCTAAACTCAGCATTCCTAATGCCTAAGAAGCAAGGCATGGGCCACCAATGCTTGGGTTAACTTAGTCATTTATCAACTGCACACAAAAACTCACTCACACTCATACACATACAAACACACACAAACACACATAGACATACACAAACAGCCCCCACACACATACACACGCTCCAAGACTCACTCGCACTCACACTCACCCACACATGCACTCACACACACAATCTCAAACACTCACCTATGTAGACACACTCACACACACACATGCAGTCACACACACTCACAAACATCAACAATCATACACGTGTACACACATTCACACACGTACTCACACCATCCCCCTCAAATACACTCAAACCTACACACTCCCACACACTATCATACACACTTACACACACTCACATCATGTAAACACATATATACTCACTAAGAAAAACTCACACCCATAAACCTCACATATATAACAACTCACATACTCAAACCTACAGAAACACACACCCTCATGCACACTCTCACTCCTGCACATATTCAAAAATTCACACACGTACCCATGTACACAGACACATACGCCACCCACTTGCACATACATACATACACCCTCATACACACATACAAACACAAAAACACAAATAGGTATATACAAACACTCACATCCTTACACCGGAACAGACGAACAAGCCATCACCCACACATTCACCTGCAGTCACATTCACAAACACCTAAAAACACCCTCACACATACAAACACACTCGTGTACTCACATACACGTGAATACACACAAGCAAGAACACTAACATACGAAGACACACTCAGTCTCCTACTCGTCCACATAACCCCTCTACATCAATCACACACCTGAACACACTAACACAATCTCTTGGACACAAATTCCCACACCTGCACCCAAATGCGCATTCACACGCCAATCCAAACACACTCAATTACACACACCTGCACATACTCACACACCTGCACTCAACAACACACACAGTCACCCACAATCACATTCGCTCCTACTCTCACACACACAAAAAAGAGAATCCCTTTCAAATACACATGGACACACAAATGCACTCCCATCTTCACACTCACACTCAAAAATAGACTCACACACAAACACACACACAGAGTCACACTCACAAACCTACACAACCACAAACTAAAACACACATACACAGATGCCAGCTCTCACTCACACATGATCACACCCAAAAAAAAACACTGACACTCTCACCCTCACACACACACAAACATGTCCATCCTCACAGGCATACCAAACACACCTGAATACACTCAACTAACAGAAACGAAGACACAGACTCACTGTTATACTCACAAAAATAATCTCAGCACACTCACAAACAGACACACACTCACACACCTGCACCGAACACCCACTCACACTCTGACCCAAACACACTTACACTCACTCACACACACATGCACATTCTCACACACACTCACACACAACACACAGATAAACATACTTACACACATATGCCCATACACATGCAAACTGTCTCACACAGACACAAAAATACACAATCATACACAAATTCAAATACACAGGCTCACACCCACAAACAAGCAAACACACTCATTCACACACACACTGACAGAATCATTCAATTACAATTAAACCCTCACCTACAGAAACACTCACACACTTACACACAACTCACACACTCACACACATGTACACACCTACAACTTTCACCCTCTCACTCACAGAAACACACACACAAAATCAGTCAGACAAACAATCACCTACCAACAAACACATGTACACACATTCACACACTCACTCACACCTTCAGCCTCGTATACTCTCACACATTCTCGCCCACACACCGTCATACACACTCCCACACTCACTCACAAGTACCCACATATACACTCACACACTGACTCAAAAACACACCACCAAACACAAACTCTCACAACACATACACACAGAAACTCACACAGGCTGATTCACAATCACACTCACAGACATAAACACTCACCTAGGTGCACACTCATACAATCAGTCATACAGAAACACACACCTGCATGCACACATTCACTCACACACATTCACAAATTCACACTCTTACACAAGTACACAGACACATGCAGAAGCACACATACACACACTCTCATTGACCCATACAAACACACAAACACATATAGATATACATAAACAGTAACACAAACGTGAACACAAACAAGCAAACACACACACATGCCCCTACTTTCACATCCACACACCCACCCAAAAACACCCTCACACATACACACACATACATTCTCACTCCCACGTGAATACCCAGATGTCAATACATTGACGTAGAAGAACACACACTCACTCAAACTCACATTCCAATACACATGTACACACAAATGCACTCACACATTCACACTCACTCAAAAGTAGACTCACACAAATAAACACACAAATACACACACTCACACTCACACACTCACCCACACTTGAACACACACACTTACATTCACTGACTCACACACTTACTCAAACTCACACACACGCATGCACACACACACACACACACACACAGTCTGACACCACAATCCCCCAAATTTCAGCTTTCTACATTAGCTGGGAAAACAGTCTTTGACCACCTTGCCCAGTTTCATTTTTCCTCCGTTGGCAATTTTTTTGAACGTGGTGGCCTACAACTGCTTGTCTGCTAATCTCAGCATCCCATTGCTGGAATGAAAGGTGTGGGACAGATCCAGCTTATTTTTCATGGTGAGATTTGATTTCTAGGCTAGTCTCCACAAACAATGCTGCTAAACTCAGCATTCCTAATGCCTAAGAAGCAAGGCATGGGCCACCAATGCTTGGGTTAACTTAGTCATTTATCAACTGCACACAAAAACTCACTCACACTCATACACATACAAACACACACAAACACACATAGACATACACAAACAGCCCCCACACACATACACACGCTCCAAGACTCACTCCCACTCACACTCACCCACACATGCACTCACACACACAATCTCAAACACTCACCTATGTAGACACACTCACACACACACATGCAGTCACACACACTCACAAACATCAACAATCATACACGTGTACACACATTCACACACGTACTCACACCATCCCCCTCACATACACTCAAACCTACACACTCCCACACACTATCATACACACACACACTCACATCATGTAAACACATATATACTCACTAAGAGAAACTCACACCCATAAACCTCACATATATAACCACTCACACACTGAAACCTACAGAAACACACACCCTCATGCACACTCTCACTCCTGCACATATTCAAAAATTCACACACGTACCCATGTACACAGACACATACGCCACCCACTTGCACATACATACATACACCCTCATACACACATACAAACACAAAAACACAAATAGGTATATACAAACTCTCACATCCATACACCGGAACAGACGAACAAGCCATCACACACACATACACCTGCAGTCACATTCACAAACACCTAAAAACACCCTCACACATACAAACACACTCGTGTACTCACATACACGTGAATACACACAAGCAAGAACACTAACATACGAAGACACACTCAGTCTCCTACTCGTCCACATAACCCCTCTACATCAATCACACACCTGAACACACTAACACAATCTCTTGGACACAAATTCCCACACCTGCACCCAAATGCGCATTCACACGCCAATCCAAACACACTCAATTACACACACCTGCACATACTCACACACCTACACTCAACAACACACACAGTCACCCACAATCACATTCGCTCCTACTCTCACACACACAAAAAAGAGAATCCCTTTCAAATACACATGGACACACAAATGCACTCCCATCTTCACACTCACACTCAAAAATAGACTCACACACAAACACACACACAGAGTCACACTCACAAACCTACACAACCACAAACTAAAACACACATACACAGATGCCAGCTCTCACTCACACATGATCACACCCAAAAAAAAACACTGACACTCTCACCCTCACACACACACAAACATGTCCATCCTCACAGGCATACCAAACACACCTGAATACACTCAACTAACAGAAACGAAGACACAGACTCACTGTTATACTCACAAAAATAATCTCAGCACACTCACAAACAGACACACACTCACACACCTGCACCGAACACCCACTCACACTCTGACCCAAACACACTTACACTCACTCACACACACATGCACATTCTCACACACACTCACACACAACACACAGATAAACATACTTACACACATATGCCCATACACATGCAAACTGTCTCACACAGACACAAAAATACACAATCATACACAAGTTCAAATACACAGGCTCACACCCACAAACAAGCAAACACACTCATTCACACACACACTGACAGAATCATTCAATTACAATTAAACCCTCACCTACAGAAACACTCACACACTTACACACAACTCACACACTCACACACATGTACACACCTACAACTTTCACCCTCTCACTCACAGAAACACACACACAAAATCAGTCAGACAAACAATCACCTACCAACAAACACATGTACACACATTCACACACTCACTCACACCTTCAGCCTCGTATACTCTCACACATTCTCGCCCACACACCGTCATACACACTCCCACACTCACTCACAAGTACCCACATATACACTCACACACTGACTCAAAAACACACCACCAAACACAAACTCTCACAACACATACACACAGAAACTCACACAGGCTGATTCACAATCACACTCACAGACATAAACACTCACCTAGGTGCACACTCATACAATCAGTCATACAGAAACACACACCTGCATGCACACATTCACTCACACACATTCACAAATTCACACTCTTACACAAGTACACAGACACATGCAGAAGCACACATACACACACTCTCATTGACCCATACAAACACACAAACACATATAGATATACATAAACAGTAACACAAACGTGAACACAAACAAGCAAACACACACACATGCCCCTACTTTCACATCCACACACCCACCCAAAAACACCCTCACACATACACACACATACATTCTCACTCCCACGTGAATACCCAGATGTCAATACATTGACGTAGAAGAACACACACTCACTCAAACTCACATTCCAATACACATGTACACACAAATGCACTCACACATTCACACTCACTCAAAAGTAGACTCACACAAATAAACACACATATACACACACTCACACTCACACACTCACCCACACTTGAACACACACACTTACATTCACTGACTCACACACTTACTCAAACTCACACACACGCATGCACACACACACACACACACACACAGTCTGACACCACAATCCCCCAAATTTCAGCTTTCTACATTAGCTGGGAAAACAGTCTTTGACCACCTTGCCCAGTTTCATTTTTCCTCCGTTGGCAATTTTTTTGAACGTGGTGGCCTACAACTGCTTGTCTGCTAATCTCAGCATCCCATTGCTGGAATGAAAGGTGTGGGACAGATCCAGCTTATTTTTCATGGTGAGATTTGATTTCTAGGCTAGTCTCCACAAACAATGCTGCTAAACTCAGCATTCCTAATGCCTAAGAAGCAAGGCATGGGCCACCAATGCTTGGGTTAACTTAGTCATTTATCAACTGCACACAAAAACTCACTCACACTCATACACATACAAACACACACAAACACACATAGACATACACAAACAGCCCCCACACACATACACACGCTCCAAGACTCACTCGCACTCACACTCACCCACACATGCACTCACACACACAATCTCAAACACTCACCTATGTAGACACACTCACACACACACATGCAGTCACACACACTCACAAACATCAACAATCATACACGTGTACACACATTCACACACGTACTCACACCATCCCCCTCACATACACTCAAACCTACACACTCCCACACACTATCATACACACACACACTCACATCATGTAAACACATATATACTCACTAAGAGAAACTCACACCCATAAACCTCACATATATAACCACTCACACACTGAAACCTACAGAAACACACACCCTCATGCACACTCTCACTCCTGCACATATTCAAAAATTCACACACGTACCCATGTACACAGACACATACGCCACCCACTTGCACATACATACATACACCCTCATACACACATACAAACACAAAAACACAAATAGGTATATACAAACACTCACATCCATACACCGGAACAGACGAACAAGCCATCACACACACATACACCTGCAGTCACATTCACAAACACCTAAAAACACCCTCACACATACAAACACACTCGTGTACTCACATACACGTGAATACACACAAGCAAGAACACTAACATACGAAGACACACTCAGTCTCCTACTCGTCCACATAACCCCTCTACATCAATCACACACCTGAACACACTAACACAATCTCTTGGACACAAATTCCCACACCTGCACCCAAATGCGCATTCACACGCCAATCCAAACACACTCAATTACACACACCTGCACATACTCACACACCTGCACTCAACAACACACACAGTCACCCACAATCACATTCGCTCCTACTCTCACACACACAAAAAAGAGAATCCCTTTCAAATACACATGGACACACAAATGCACTCCCATCTTCACACTCACACTCAAAAATAGACTCACACACAAACACACACACAGAGTCACACTCACAAACCTACACAACCACAAACTAAAACACACATACACAGATGCCAGCTCTCACTCACACATGATCACACCCAAAAAAAAACACTGACACTCTCACCCACACACACACACAAACATGTACATCCTCACAGGCATACCAAACACACCTGAATACACTCAACTAACAGAAACGAAGACACAGACTCACTGTTATACTCACAAAAATAATCTCAGCACACTCACAAACAGACACACACTCACACACCTGCACCGAACACCCACTCACACTCTGACCCAAACACACTTACACTCACTCACACACACATGCACATTCTCACACACACTCACACACAACACACAGATAAACATACTTACACACATATGCCCATACACATGCAAACTGTCTCACACAGACACAAAAATACACAATCATACACAAATTCAAATACACAGGCTCACACCCACAAACAAGCAAACACACTCATTCACACACACACTGACAGAATCATTCAATTACAATTAAACCCTCACCTACAGAAACACTCACACACTTACACACAACCCACACACTCACACACATGTACACACCTACAACTTTCACCCTCTCACTCACAGAAACACACACACAAAATCAGTCAGACAATCACCTACCAACAAACACATGTACACACATTCACACACTCACTCACACCTTCAGCCTCGTATACTCTCACACATTCTCGCCCACACACCGTCATACACACTCCCACACTCACTCACAAGTACCCACATATACACTCACACACTGACTCAAAAACACACCACCAAATACAAACTCTCACAACACATACACACAGAAACTCACACAGGCTGATTCACAATCACACTCACAGACATAAACACTCACCTAGGTGCACACTCATACAATCAGTCATACAGAAAGACACACCTGCATGCACACATTCACTCACACACATTCACAAATTCACACTCTTACACAAGTACACAGACACATGCAGAAGCACACATACACACACTCTCATTGACCCATACAAACACACAAACACATATAGATATACATAAACAGTAACACAAACGTGAACACAAACAAGCAAACACACACACATGCCCCTACTTTCACATCCACACACCCACCCAAAAACACCCTCACACATACACACATACATTCTCACTCCCACGTGAATACCCAGATGTCAACACATTGACGTAGAAGAACACACACTCACTCAAACTCACATTCCAATACACATGTACACACAAATGCACTCACACATTCACACTCACTCAAAAGTAGACTCACACAAATACACACACTCACACTCACACACTCACCCACACTTGAACATACACACTTACATTCACTGACTCACACACTTACTCAAACTCACACACACGCATGCACACACACACACACACACACAGTCTGACACCACAATCCCCCAAATTTCAGCTTTCTACATTAGCTGGGAAAACAGTCTTTGACCACCTTGCCCAGTTTCATTTCTCCTCCGTTGGCAATTTTTTTGAACGTGGTGGCCTACAACAGCTTGTCTGCTAATCTCAGCATTCCATTGCTGGAATGAAAGGTGTGGGACAGATCCAGCTTATTTTTCATGGTGAGATTTGATTTCTAGGCTAGTCTCCACAAACAATGCTGCTAAACTCAGCATTCCTAATGCCTAAGAAGCAAGGCATGGGCCACCAATGCTTGGGTTAACTTAGTCATTTATCAACTGCACACAAAAACTCACTCACACTCATACACATACAAACACACACAAACACACATAGACATACACAAACAGCCCCAACACACATACACACGCTCCAAGACTCACTCGCACTCACACTCACCCACACATGCACTCACACACACAATCTCAAACACTCACCTATGTAGACACACTCACACACACACATGCAGTCACACACACTCACAAACATCAACAATCATACACGTGTACACACATTCACACACGTACTCACACCATCCCCCTCACATACACTCAAACCTACACACTCCCACACACTATCATACACACTTACACACACTCACATCATGTAAACACATATATACTCACTAAGAAAAACTCACACCCATAAACCTCACATATATAACCACTCACATACTCAAACCTACAGAAACACACACCCTCATGCACACTCTCACTCCTGCACATATTCAAAAATTCACACACGTACCCATGTACACAGACACATACGCCACCCACTTGCACATACATACATACACCCTCATACACACATACAAACACAAAAACACAAATAGGTATATACAAACACTCACATCCTTACACCGGAACAGACGAACAAGCCATCACCCACACATTCACCTGCAGTCACATTCACAAACACCTAAAAACACCCTCACACATACAAACACACTCGTGTACTCACATACACGTGAATACACACAAGCAAGAACACTAACATACGAAGACACACTCAGTCTCCTACTCGTCCACATAACCCCTCTACATCAATCACACACCTGAACACACTAACACAATCTCTTGGACACAAATTCCCACACCTGCACCCAAATGCGCATTCACACGCCAATCCAAACACACTCAATTACACACACCTGCACATACTCACACACCTGCACTCAACAACACACACAGTCACCCACAATCACATTCGCTCCTACTCTCACACACACAAAAAAGAAAATCCCTTTCAAATACACATGGACACACAAATGCACTCCCATCTTCACACTCACACTCAAAAATAGACTCACACACAAACACACACACAGAGTCACACTCACAAACCTACACAACCACAAACTAAAACACACATACACAGATGCCAGCTCTCACTCACACATGATCACACCCAAAAAAAAACACTGACACTCTCACCCTCACACACACACAAACATGTCCATCCTCACAGGCATACCAAACACACCTGAATACACTCAACTAACAGAAACGAAGACACAGACTCACTGTTATACTCACAAAAATAATCTCAGCACACTCACAAACAGACACACACTCACACACCTGCACCGAACACCCACTCACACTCTGACCCAAACACACTTACACTCACTCACACACACATGCACATTCTCACACACACTCACACACAACACACAGATAAACATACTTACACACATATGCCCATACACATGCAAACTGTCTCACACAGACACAAAAATACACAATCATACACAAATTCAAATACACAGGCTCACACCCACAAACAAGCAAACACACTCATTCACACACACACTGACAGAATCATTCAATTACAATTAAACCCTCACCTACAGAAACACTCACACACTTACACACAACTCACACACTCACACACATGTACACACCTACAACTTTCACCCTCTCACTCACAGAAACACACACACAAAATCAGTCAGACAAACAATCACCTACCAACAAACACATGTACACACATTCACACACTCACTCACACCTTCAGCCTCGTATACTCTCACACATTCTCGCCCACACACCGTCATACACACTCCCACACTCACTCACAAGTACCCACATATACACTCACACACTGACTCAAAAACACACCACCAAACACAAACTCTCACAACACATACACACAGAAACTCACACAGGCTGATTCACAATCACACTCACAGACATAAACACTCACCTAGGTGCACACTCATACAATCAGTCATACAGAAACACACACCTGCATGCACACATTCACTCACACACATTCACAAATTCACACTCTTACACAAGTACACAGACACATGCAGAAGCACACATACACACACTCTCATTGACCCATACAAACACACAAACACATATAGATATATATAAACAGTAACATAAACGTGAACACAAACAAGCAAACACACACACATGCCCCTACTTTCACATCCACACACCCACCCAAAAACACCCTCACACATACACACATACATTCTCACTCCCACGTGAATATCCAGATGTCAACACATTGACGTAGAAGAACACACACTCACTCAAACTCACATTCCAATACACATGTACACACAAATGCACTCACACATTCACACTCACTCAAAAGTAGACTCACACAAATAAACACACAAATACACACACTCACACTCACACACTCACCCACACTTGAACACACACACTTACATTCACTGACTCACACACTTACTCAAACTCACACACACGCATGCACACACACACACACACACACACACACACAGTCTGACACCACAATCCCCCAAATTTCAGCTTTCTACATTAGCTGGGAAAACAGTCTTTGACCACCTTGCCCAGTTTCATTTTTCCTCCGTTGGCAATTTTTTTGAACGTGGTGGCCTACAACTGCTTGTCTGCTAATCTCAGCATTCCATTGCTGGAATGAAAGGTGTGGGACAGATCCAGCTTATTTTTCATGGTGAGATTTGATTTCTAGGCTAGTCTCCACAAACAATGCTGCTAAACTCAGCATTCCTAATGCCTAAGAAGCAAGGCATGGGCCACCAATGCTTGGGTTGACTTAGTCATTTATCAACTGCACACAAAAACTCACTCACACTCATACACATACAAACACACACAAACACACATAGACATACACAAACAGCCCCCACACACATACACACGCTCCAAGACTCACTCGCACTCACACTCACCCACACATGCACTCACACACACAATCTCAAACACTCACCTATGTAGACACACTCACACACACACATGCAGTCACACACACTCACAAACATCAACAATCATACACGTGTACACACATTCACACACGTACTCACACCATCCCCCTCACATACACTCAAACCTACACACTCCCACACACTATCATACACACTTACACACACTCACATCATGTAAACACATATATACTCACTAAGAAAAACTCACACCCATAAACCTCACATATAT
>NW_027395479.1:0-24283 GCF_047511655.1 Castor canadensis | reverse complement strand
AACACCATATGTATGTTGTATTACTTTTATTCTCATTAGAAACCACCATAAGAAAGGGACTTAGGTGGAAAGAATTAAAAATAGAGGAGATGAGCTAAATCAGGCTATTATACATAAATACATGGATGTGCAATAAGGCACTCCCTGTGTAGCTATCTTAGGCAACGAAAATATGTCATTTTCTTGATTTTTTCTTATACAGAATTGGAGAACAGGAGGGCAGAACAGAACCTGCCTGGGGGGATTGATATCAGTGGGTAGGGGAGGTGGGAATATGGTAATGCAGAGTGAATGTGGTATAAATACTGTGTACACATGTATGTAAATGAAAAATAATATCTCTTGAAACTATTCTAGGAATTGGGGGAGGGAAGAATGAAGGACAATGGTGGAGGTGGTGTATTCAAGTATGATATATTTGATATATTATAGGAACTTTTGTAAATGCTACAATGAGCCCCCACCTAGCACAATAAACAGAAAAATAATAAAAAAGATGTTAGAACAGTTTAGCAAGCAAAAACAAACAAACAAACAAAAAAACAACAAAAAAAACAAAACCCAATCAAACCAACAACTGTAAGAGAGAGATGCAGCCTGAACTGTAACCTCCAGGCCAGGAAGCGTGATTGAGAATAATTATCCCTGGGAAACCAGAGGGGGAAAATGGGGGATTTTGCTTATAGAAAGTGAAATGACCTCAAATCAAAGAGTACATCTAGACAGACAGTTTCATCCACCACCAGGATAACTGCACTTCCTGTATTATAGTTTTGCTCTGAAACGTAACCCAATGACCCATGTGTTGCTAGCCGCGGTGCTACTGGGAGGTAGTGGGAGCTTTAGGAGGTAGAACCTAGTGAGAGGAAATAAGGTCAGTGGGGCATATCCTTGAAAATTATACTGGGACCCCAGCCTCTTTCTCACTCTATCTTTCCATATGTTAACTAGATATCCCTAGCAACATGTTCCTACCAAAATGTTTGGCCTCACCACAGGCCCCAAAACATCCAGGCCAAGCAATTGTGTACTGAAACCTATGAAACCATGAGCCAAAATAAATCTTTTCTCCTTTTAACATATTTTTCTCAGGTATTTTGCAATAGCAAAGAAAAGCTGAGTAACACAGAAAATTGGTACAAGAAGTAGGGTCCTTGCTTTGACAATATCCGGTGACGTGAGTCAGGAGCTTTTGGAACCGTTTTGTAAGAAGAGTTTGGAGGTGCAGTCTAGAAAAGGCCTAGAATGCTGTAGTAGGGCCTAATGGACAAATCTGATGGAAAGGGGATAGACTGGTAGGCAGCTAGGCAAAAGAGCATGCAACATTTTACTTTATTTTTGGCAGTACTGGGCCTCATGCTTGCTGGCAGGCGCTCTACCACTTGGGCTGCTCAGTCAGACCCAACGCTTACTCTTAAGGATACATTCCTGATATGAGATATGATAGAAGTTTAAGAAGGCTTTGTGTTTCAAATTCTAATTGTCATGCAATAAACTTCAGTATTAAATGTTTCTGTTATTCACAGCAGACTAGAAACTGATCACTTTTTAAGAACAACAATAAGCCGCATGTGCTCATGCCTCGAATCCTAGCTGCAGGAGCTGGAGAGTGGGCTCATTGCAGTTTGAGGCTAGCCGATGCAAAAATGTTCACAAGCTCCCATCTCAACCAATAAAAAAGTGACTGTGGTAGTATGCCTGTCACCCTAGCTCACAGGAAGCAGAAATCAGAGGATTGCAGTACGTGCTGGCCTGGGCATAAAAGGGGAAACCTATTCAAAACAACTAAAGCTAAAAGGGCTGGTGGTTTGGTTCAAGTGGTAGAGCACCTGCTGCACAAGATCTGAGTTCAAACGCTCACACTGCCCGAGACAAACTAAGCAAACAAACTAAAAAACTCAACTGCTTGAGCCACTGAGTCAGACCCAATGCTTTACTCTTCACAATACATTCCTGATATGGTAGACATTTAAGAAGGCTTTGTGTTTCAAATTCTAATTGTCATGCATAAAGTTGTGAAAGAATGATAAGAGGGCTAAGACAAAAATGATAAAAATATAAACCAAGTGATTTAAAAAAATATTTGCAAGAAATAATGTTAGGGTATTGTAGTTAAATTTCTTTTTCTTTCCTTCCTTCCTTCCGTCTTTCCTTCCTTCTTTCTTTCTTTCTCTCACTCTCTCTGTCTTCTCTCTCTCTCTCTCTGTCTTTCTCTCTCTCTTTCTTTCTTTTTGGTGATACTAGGAATTGAAGTAGGGTTTCACACTTGCTAGGCAGGTGCTCTACCACTTGAATGCCTCCAGGCTAGATTTAAAATTTTTTTCTTTGCAGTACTAGGGATTGAGCTCAGAGTCTCATACTTACTAGGCAAGTACTCTAACACTTGAGCTGTACCTCCATTCCACAATTAGATTTTTGACGAAGCAAATTTATAATGTCTAATTTGGGACCACTGACTTCCTTATTTATTTATTTGGTGCTACTGGGGTTTGAACTCAGGTCGACACACTTGCCTTAGGTACTCTACTGCTTGAGCTACTCACCAGCCCTTTTTGTGTTGGGTATTTTTTGAGATAGGGTCTCATGTACTATTTCCCTGAACTGGTTTTGAATGGATGTGCTCCTGATTCGTTGCCTCCTGATAGCTAGGATTATAAGCGTGAGCCACCAGAATCCGGCTCTTTATGATTTTTGTCCACTATTATTTTCTAAAATAATTATGAGGAAATGATTAAGTCAATCTCAATATGTTTTCATGTATGTTATCTCTTTAATCATTACCTAAGGCAGTTATTATGAACCTCATTTCATAGGTGAGGAAACTGAGGATCTGAGAGTTTAAAGTAGCTTTGTCAGGATTCCAGTGGTGGCAAGAAAGAGAATTAGGGCTTAACATCAAGCTTGAAGGAGTCCATCACCTTAAAATGCATCAAGGTGTTTCTCTTATGAAATCCAGTCAGGTTTTAGCAAGGAACGCTGGGATGCAGGCAGGGTGAGGACTGAGCATTGATAGAAGAACAGAGATTAGTGTGTTCTAGGAGAAGCGGCCTAGAACCACCTTCATGTTGCTAGAAACCAGGATGGATGATTTTGGAAATGTTACGGATTTCTCAGTTTCTCCAGCTTCTTCACATTGATTATATTATCTTTGTTTCCCTAAAACTATTAAAGTTTCAATAAGCGATCTGAGACTCGTAAACATTCATATTTGTGTTATTGAATCCATAGGTGAGGAGTTAGGGGAGCCATGCAGCTCTTTCATATAGCAGCTGGCTTATTGACAAAAGGGGAGGAAAATTTGCTGGAAGCACTCACTACAAGGAATACAGGATGCGCTTATGTTGTGCCCACCATATGCAAATCCTGGCTCACCCACACCCACACCCACACCCACAGAGAGGCACAGCAATCAGAAATTCCATGCTGATTATTTTATTGGGATTTTGAATATGCAATTATGACTACATTGTTCCAATGATGTAAGTTTCTGAAGGACTTTGTCTTCCCATTCTCTATCTGAAAGACACAAACAAGGAAAGTTGTAGGGAAGACTTGACCTGCAGGGAATTTTTGATCTCTGCTGGTACATTGAAGTGAGGGAGGTGAGAGCCCACCTTCTGTCCTTCCCCACTTCCTTCCCTTCTTCCTTCCTAATTTCTTATTGCTGAGATTTGTTTGACACCTAGGAGATAATGAGCTCTAAAATGTTGCTTAGGTGATGAAGAAAGAAAGATTATTCTTAAGTTCTTTGTCTTTTGGTTATGATCAAAAATGTTCAAGGATATGTTTACATGTTAGGAACCTGTCCTATAATAGTGAAACACTGAAACCAGCCTAAATGTCCATTGATGAAGTGTTTAAAGAAATCATGGAAAGAGTTATACAATGGTAAAATATACAAGTATAAAAAAAGGCAAAACTAACAACAATACAATGCAACCAATGGACTACAACCAACAACAGTAAAAACCAGAGAAAAACATCCTAAAGAAATGGAAGTATCTTTAGGAACTGATGTGAAAGTTTTTAAGAAACATGTTATGCCATATGACTAACATGTAGCCCTAAAAATGAATTATGATATTCGTGTAAAAATTGATTATGTATGCTTGCACAAAAAATATTCCCAAGAGAATGTCCAAAGAACTAATGGTGGTGGCTTTTGGTGAGGGGAGTGGAGAGGATGGATTAGATTTGGTTTTAGGATCTAGCATACTGACTTCCCACTCAGGTGGATTCTTTTTTAGTTTGAGCATATATGAACTTAAAGGTAAGTGTTAAATAAACCTAGACATTAGCAGCATGACATTCAGGTATCATTAGAAAAGATCCTGGATCTGAGTGGCCTGAGGTGAGGCAGGATTGAGTCAAGAGCGGTCAGATAGGAACTTGAGCATGGAGGCCCTGGAGCGTCATACCAATGGAGACCACTGGTGTACATTCACAGCCAACACCACTTAACACAGGTCATCATTGTGAAAAAGGACATCTGGAGCAGTGTTCCTCTAAATCAGAACTACTTGGGAGAGCATGTTGAAAATTAAGGTCTTCCTACACTATTCTAGAACATCTAAATGGAAACATTTGAAACAGGGTTCAGGACTGTATAATTTCAACATATTTCCAGTTAACTGTCATACTAGAATTTGAAAGCTGTAGAAGTATAGCTCTTTATACTGAGTAAATTTGAAGCATACCTGTCATGGACACGTAGATTACTGAGATTCATCACTTGGGGGAGGTTTCTGTGGTTTGCCCCCCTGGGAAGGTGGGGGTGACCCTTCAGGGGCAGGTGGGGGTGACCCTTCAGGGGCAGGTGGGGGTGACCCTTCAGGGGGAGGGTGAGGCTTGTGAGGTCCATGTGGGCCCTTATGGCGGGGAGGACGAGGTCGTGGGGGTCCTTGTTGGTTTCCTGGAGGAGGAGGAGGGGGAGGAGGCTTTGGAGGGCCTCCTGTTGGTGGTGCTGGTGGTTCCTCTTCACCTCCTTCTTCACCAGAGGATGGGTCTTCCTGAGGCTCCTTACCAGCACTCTGGCTTTGCTTCTTAGCAGCTGTGTGGGAATGGCACAGAATAGAGGAGCATGGTGGTGGGGACTTCCCATCCTTTTCACCTCTACGACCTTGTCACACAATCTCTGTCTCCCAGAACCTGCCTCTCAACTGCTAACCTCTCTCTTACCCAGTGCATGCCCATCCTTGGCTCTCCCCAATCCATGTGCTGATGGTATTGATAATCTCATATCTGTGTTTCTGGGATATAATAAGGCCTGCAATTGGGCAAATAGTCAGGTTTTGATATCTTAGATCTCAAAAAAGGTGTCTCCAAAGACAGAAGAGAAACAAAGTGGAAGATTGGCTAAGATCAATGAGGCTGCCAGTGTTACTTGGGGACACTACATAACTTTCTGCCATGAGTCAAGTTGGGGCTCTTGAGCCCTATGATGAATCTGGAGCTAGATGGTCAGGGCCCCAGGGTTCTGTAGAGAAATGGTAGGAGAGAGAAGAGAGAGACAAAGTGAAGATCTACACAGGAGTCAATGAATACCCTTGGAAAATCTTTTTAATGGTGACAGCGAAAAAGCTGAGAGAAAACAGAGAACAGGTACACAGGATCTCGCTTCTGTAAATTTATCCATAAAGTCTTATCAGTATAAAGAGCATCATTGGTGAAGAAGGAAACCATTGAGCCACTCTCAGTACCACTGAGGAGCTGAATTAGGACACCTCCCACTTGTGCCTCATGTCTCTGTGGTCATTTCCTTGTGGGGAACAGCGAAACTTCTGTTGTTACTGAATTCAGACCTCCTTGTTACTCAATTTAGTGTCCATGATTGTTGGGGAAAATTTGCCCATATCTCTGAGTGACTATCCTTATTTCATTCCTTAAAAGAAAAAGTATGAGAAGAAGACACCGGAGAACTGAAAAATTATGGAGGAACAGAAGGAAATGAGTCCATTGTAAATTAATTGTGCCTCACCTGAGTCTATGGATGAAGATTCTTCATTGATGACCTCTAGGAAATAAAGCACAGGATGAAGAGAAAAGTTAGGTCACCAAGATTTCAGGCTCAAGTGTACTGCAAGGAAAGGCAGTTTCCAATCATGGTCTGTAAAACCTGAAAGTGAGTTTTTACCACTCTCTGAGATACTGCTGGAAAAGGAGGGAGATGTAAGGGGTGGCAGGGTCCTTTCTCTGTTGAGTGTCACCTCCCTTCTCTAAATAAGAACATCCCCTTTATCGTCCCTGGTAAACTCCAAAACTTACTGCTTATCTTTTTAAGCAGTTTCAATGCCATGTATTGGTAAACTTTTACTGTCTTCCTCATTAAGTTCATGCTTATATTCAAGTGCTTTCTCAAGACTGAAGTATAACAGTAAACATGTATACAATGTCACATATTCTACTTGTAGTGCATTGAAATATTGAATGGGGGTAGGAGTGACAGGTGAAAATAGGGCCCTGATATATTTATCTCTTTAGGTAGACAGCATTGAATTTTCCACCTCTCTGTCTCTGAAGCAGCTATAATGTGTGTTTATCTCCTTCACATGCACTGCACTCCCTGCACAAGGCTAATGATGTACATTTTTGTTTGAGAATGTTCAGGTCTTCCTGACTGGGATTTCTTCCTCCCATGCCATCCATCCTACCATTCATCTGAACACAGGGAGATCTTTGTACAACCCAAAACTTACCTTACCATTCCTTGGTCAAAGTTTTTATAGTGTTCCAACTCTTACCCTCTTCATCATAACTCTGCAGTTTAGTAGTTCTGCCCCTCTCCATCCCTCCTTCCTCCCCTCCTGCTCTGCAGGGTGGTCTCTAAGCCCCAAGCAGAACCATTCATCCCCTGTTGTCTCATACCTTCACTTGCAACCTGAACTGAACTCAGGGCCAGTAAGGCCGCTATGAGCAGGGCTACCAGCATCTTGGAGGAGGCTCAGAGTTACTCCCAAGACTGTGCTGGGAGAAGCAGGGCAGCTGTCTTTATAAGAAGGAGTTCAATAATGGCACCTTTGAGCTCCCATGGGGTGACTTCACACATGACATACTAGGATGCTTCGCATCTCTTATTTCTTTTTGGGACTTCAGCCCAGCAGGATGCATTGGGGTGGAGGTTGTCAATGTGTCACTTGTAAAGGGTACCACATGTAAATTGGGCATTATTTTTGAAGAATGAAGAGCAAGCAGTTAGCACAGATATTAGAATGAAATTTCCACCATTATATGTATTTCATTCTGTTTGATGAGATTGTGTTGTTGGACTCTGTGTTGCTGAGCTTGTTGGTTGTGGGAGGTGTTCACACACGTATATGTGTCAGCAGTGATTGCAAGGTACAAAATAAAGATCATGAATTTCTTTGTTTCTATGGTCCAGACTTCATCAATCATGATGTCTTTGTCCCCATGTGTTTGTTATTCAGCTGAGTTTTTGAAGACACAGGGATCATTTCTGCTTAACTCTCTAATGAGTTGGAATACCACACTTAACCATACCAGGAGGTTGATCATTAGGTTGCTGAGACCCACAAAAATTGCCATGATTCTCTGAGTCTTGTGTAACTCAAGAAGCTTTGATTTTTAAAGCATGTGTTCTTATTAACATCCTTTAGGTTTTTAAAGTAAAAGTGGCTGAGGAAACCACACCGGGATTTCCACGGCAGAGTAGCAAGATATACATTTCCTAGAATGGACCATTGTATCTCCTGTCTCTAAGACATCCAGGCTCCTTCTCTTTTGCAGAACATTCTGTTAGATTGGCATTGGATCTTATTTCTTCTAGGAAAGTTTTTAATCACTGTCTCTGTAATTGAGTGACTACTGTTGCACTTGATCGAGGTAGCCATATAACCTTTAAGGTTTCAATTGCTTTGTAGTCATAGTCTCTTTTAAAGTCACATTCTGCCAGGCCCCGTGGCTCACTCTTGTAATCCTAGCTACTCGAGAGGCAGAGATCAGGAAGAGAGTTGTTCGAAGCAAGCCCGAGCAAATAGTTGTGAGACCCTATCTTGAAAATACCCAACACAAAAAAGGGTTGGCGGAGTATCTCATGGTGAAGGCTCTGAATTCAAGCCCCAGTACCACAAAAAAAAAAAAGTGACATTCTGTGTTACACTTATATTAATTGTAAACACAGAATTTTCTCTATTGTGTTCAGGTAATTATTACTGGTATTCTCCTGTGACCCTGATGTCTATATTTCATATTCTGATTGTTCTCCACTTATTTTTCCTCTTTTATCTGCCTTCTTATTTGCCCTTATTTTGGGAGAATTCCTTTAATTTAAATTTGGCTCTAAATTATCCTTCAGAATCTTCATTTCATTTTTATTTTTAAAATTTGATAAGAAAGTATTGTGTTTTCCACAAGTGCTCTCTGGGGCTGGTGGAGTGACTCAAGGAGTAAGAACACCTGCTTAGCAAGTGTGAGGCCTGAATTCAAACACCAGTGCCACCAAAAAAAAAAAATGTCCCCTTTGATACCTGAACTGGTCACATTTTCCACTTTGCAGTTTATTTTGTTATATTGAGTAGTTAGTGGCTCATGCTTTTCATTGAAGATCTAAATCAGTGAGTATAACCTGCTGCCTCGTATCATTTGTCACCTTGTGGAGGTGTTGTGTAGTGGTTCAGTTAGTGCATGGTGGTGATAATTTGGTTGAACGTATAGCCTGGAGGGCCATGTGACTAGATACCCGAAAGACAGGATCCTCATCCAGTGTGGATGACTGGGTCTTGTGCTATGCATATGAGTGTCTGTTTTGTCTTTTATGAAGGGGTGCAGAGAATATTACTGGAAGGCCTCTAAAAATGTTTTACACTAATGATTTGGCTGTTTGATACGTGATGATGGTCTTGCTTTTTCCTTGGCATAAAATCATGAATATTTTCTGAAGCATTTATTCTCTGGTTATGTGAAAAGGTACACAGTTCTCCCTGGGCTTAGGGGCTTTATGGGAGACAGGGAGTGCTTGCTTGGCCTGAGAAGCTTCATCTGTTTCTTGCCACGGCTTTCTCTGTTTTCTGCCAAGACCATATGGGAGGGGAATCTGAGATGAGTATTCCTGTCCAGTTGATTTTATGGTAGACCTTCAGATACGAAAGGAAGGTCAGAGAGAAGGATCAGAGGAGAGTGCCCGGCAGACTTGCTCCTATTGTGTTGATGACTGTGGAAGAGGCAACTCATGAAGTTAGCCTTTTGCTTGGCTTGGTGATTTTGGAACAGGGCAGACAATGGCTCCAAATATCACTCAGCTCAAGCCCTTTTCCTGACCTTTTGTAGTGTTAGCAATGAATTTAGAGATTAATAGATCCTTTATAAACTCTCCAGACTTACCAAAGCAGAAGTTAAGGAACAGTTGACACATAGATTGTCAGCAAGTAAGGGTAGACTTGAAGCAACGAGTAGCCAGCAGCAAGTGCATCAGTAGGTGTGCTGACATCTTCAAGGAATCCATTTGTCTTCTAATAGCTATTGAAAACTCACCATGCCTGAAATAGAGTTCTTGAGTTCTACTTCCTTAAACCAGCTCCATTCACATTAGTTTGGTATGGGTACCAAAAGTGCAAATTAAACAAACCTAAACCCTCCACAGAGTGGGTAGTATGAACAAGACAAGTTTCTTTTTACATGTGTTTAGAGTCCAGAGTTTCAAGTTGAATGTGGCAGGAGATCCAGCTTCTAAGAGGCCTCTCTCCTTGATGTGCAGTGGGTGGTGTCTGCTTGTCTCCAATGGGTTTCCATGTGCACACATACCCTTGGTGTCTCTCTGTGTTAAAGTGTCCTGTTCTTTTCTTTTCTTTCTTTCTTTCTTTCTTTCTTTCTTTCTTTCTTTCTTTCTTTCTTTCTTTCTTTCTTTCTTTCTTTCTTTCTTCTCTTTCTTTCTTCTCTCTTTCTCTTCCTTCCTTCTTCTTTCTTTCTTTCTCTCTCCCTTTCTTTCATTCATAAGTTCTGGGGTTGAACTCAGGGCTTCTCACTTGCTCAGCATGTGCTCTACCACTTGAGCCACTCTGCCATCTCTTTTTTAAAATTTCTTTACAGTTTTTTATTATGATAAATTCATTGTACAGGAGAGGATTCATAATGACAATTCCAATTAGGGTTACAGTATACATTAGTCATGTTCTTTGTTCTGTTTCGTATAGCTATATAAAGTCTATCGACCACATTCCCTCACCTTAATATCCTTCTCATATGTCCTTTTCTTATAATGACATCTATTAGATTAGATTATGACCATTCTATGAGCTTCAATTGCATTTAATGTAAGCCCTGTCTCCAAACATAATCATATTCTTCTTTTTTATTTTATTATTTTTACATTTACTTACATGTGTGTACATTGTTTGGGCCACCTTTCCCTGTGTCCACCCTCCCCACCTTCTGGGCGCATCCTGTTCTGCCCTCTTCTTCTCCGATTTTGTTGTGGAGAAAGCATAAGAGATAATAAGAAAGATCTAGCCTTTTTGCTAGTTGGAGATAAAGATAGCTGTACAGAGAGATTCAAGGCACACTTTAGACTACAACACCTGTGAATCTATTCTTAGTTAATCACCATACTTTCACTCAGTTGTACAAACATTTTAACTTCTCATTTTTGACTTCTTATTTACCCAAGACCCTGCTCATTAGTAAAATTTTGTTTGCTCTCCCTTCAAAATATATCCCAATATGGCTGCTTGCCTAATCTACTCCAACACCCTGGTTCAGAAAGGATTCTCTCTCTCAGGAATTTTCTAGCTTCCCAGCAGGCCTTGGTAAATTTCTTGCTCTCTACCACATCCCTTGTCAGTTCTCCTCACTATAACCATCGTGCTTTTTCATAATAGGAATTAGATTTCCTTCTTTTCTTGCGTAAAATCTAAGGTTTTCCTTTGCACCTGAAGAGAAATATAAATTTCAAACCGAAGCTCTCTCAATAACAACCTGTCTCTCTGGTTTTTGAAGAGTGGTAAGCTGCCAAAATATGACAATTTACATTTTGAGAGATTATAGGAAGAAAGAAAGTCTAGGGGAAAAGCACAGTGAAAAATATGGCCTGGTAAAAATTGGTGGCAAAAGTTGGTACATCTACTGCTTTTTCCCTGAATATCTTTTGTGCACTGTTACATTAAAGACCAAGTGACTGGATTATTAAGTGAGATCACATAGTTCATCTGTTTCTTTCTCTTTTTCTGTATTGGGCCTTGAACCCAGTGCCTAGGAATTAGTCAGGGCTGAGCCATTTCTCAGCCCTCACATAGTTTTTTAAGTGTGAAAGACTTTCTAAAGGATCATGGTGTATGTGGAGGTACAGTGACTAATTAATTGTCACTCTATAGTTTGTGAGCTGTAGAAGTTTAGGTCTTTGATATCAAGTAAATTTGAAGCACACCTGTCATGGACATGTAGATTACTGGGATGCTTGGTTTTCGGGAGGTCCTTCTCCTTGGGTAGGTGGTGCTAGTCCTTGTTGTCTTCCAGGATGATGATGATGAGGAGGCCTGTGAAGAAGGAATCCGAAGTGCGGATGTCCTTCTGGGTGTCGAGGAGGAGGAGCAGGAGGAGGAAGAGGAGGAGGAGAGCTTCCTGGTTGTGGTGGTGGTGTCCCTGTGGTGAATCCTCTTCTCCATCTTCAGCAGAGGGTGGAGCAGGTGGCTCCTGAGGCTCCTCATCAGGGTTCTGGCTTTGTTCCTCAGCATCTGTGTGGGAAAGGCACAGAACTGATGATCATGGTGGTGACGTCCTTCCTTTTTGACCTTTATGACCTTGTCATACAAATTCTTTACCCAGAACATGACTCTCAACCACCAGTCTCCCTCTGGCCCAGCACGTCCTTAGGCTCATTTTTCTCTTAATCCGTAAATTGATGATAGCGAAAGTCTCATAGCATGTTCTTGGGGTGAGATGTGGCCTTCCATTTGGCAAGAAGTAAGTATCGGATGCCTTAGAATTCAGAGGATGTCTCCAAGGACAGAAGAAAAGCAGAGTGAAAGGTTGATTAATGTTAGTGTTGCTGACAGTTTTTCTTTGGGACATTACAATAACTTGGTGCCTATGAATTCACGTTTGTGCTCCAGGCTATGTGATGCATCTAGAGTTAGATGTCAGGGTCCTAGAGCCTTGTAGAGATGCAAGGAGAAAGAAGAGAGACAAATGGAATGTCCACACAGGAGGCAGTGAATATATCTTGGAAATTAAAAAAAAAATCAACAATAGGGACACTCTGAGTGCATGCAAGAACAGAGAACAGAGACACAGTTATTTATTTCTGAACATTTATGCAGGAAATCTTATAACTGTAGAATGGAGAACTGGAGAAGAAAAAAAATCTTTTAGGTATAGGATCTTGTCGTCTGAAAATAGAGATACTTTTACTATTTCTTTACTTATCTGTATTTCTTGTATCTCTTTTTCTTGCCTTATTGCTTTGGCTAGGAATTTCCAGGACTATGCTGAATAGGAGTGGGGAGTATGGGCATCCTTGTCTTATTCCTGACTTTAGGGAAATGGTTTCACTTTTCCCCCGTTGAGCATGAAATTGGCTATAGGCTTGTCATATAAAGCCTTTGTCATGTTGAGGTACATTCCTTTGATTCCTAGTTTTCTTAGAGTTTTTATCATGAAATGGTGTTGAATCTTATCAAAGGCTTTTTCTCCATCTATTGAGATGATCAAGTGGTTTTTGTCTTTGCTCCTATTAATGTGCTGTATTACATTTGTTGATTTGCAAATGTTGAACCACCCCTGCATTCCTGGGATGAAGCCAACTTGGTCATGGTGAATGATCTTTCTGATATGTTGTTGGATTTGGTTTGCCATTATTTTATTGAGGATTTTTGCATCAATGTTCATTAAGGAGATTGGCCTGTAGTTCTCCTAGTTGGATGTGTCCTTGTCCAGTTTTGGGATGAATGTAATGCTGGATTCATAGAATGAGTTAGGAAGTGTTTCTTCCCTTTCTATGTTGTGGAAAAGTTTAAGGAGGGTTGGTATTAGTTCTTCTTTAAAGGTCTGGTAGAATTCAGCAGAGACTCCGTCATGTCTTGATCTTTTCTTTTTTGGGAGACTTATTTTGCTATTTCAATTTCATTATATGTTATGAATCTGTTTAGGTGGTTAATATCTTCTTGGTTCAGTTTTGGTGGTCATAAGTATCTAAAAATTTGTCCATTTCTTCAAGATTTTCAAATTTATTGGAATATAGGCTCTCAAAGTAGTCTCTGATAATTCCCTGGATTTCCTTGGTGTTTGCTGTTATCTCCCTTTTTTCATTTCTGATTTTACTAATTTGGGTCTTTTCCTTCCTCATTTTAGTCAGATTTGCCAGGGGCTTGTCAATATCGTTTATTTTATTCAAAGAGCCAGCTTATTGTTTCATTGATACTTTAAAAAATTATTCATTTATTTACATGTGCTTACATTGTTTTGGTCATTTCTCCCCCCTGGCCCTCTCCCCTACCCTCTCTCCTCCTCACCCTCTCAGTTCCAGGCAGGTCCTGTTTTGCCTTTATCACTAATTTTGTTGAAGAAAAGATACAAGCCTAATAAGGAAGACAAAGCATTTTTGCTAGCTGAGTTGAGGATATCTATACAGAAATATTCTTAGCATTGTTTTCGTGTACACATGTGTTATGACCCATGTTAATTCATCTCTAACTGATCACTGGTTACTGATCCCCTTCTCATGGTAACCTCCGTCACTTTAAGTTTTCTCTATTAGCTCCTCTGGAGTGGGGACATCAAACCCTTTCATGTTTTGGGTTTTCTACCTATTCCTATATTTCCTGTATGTGCTCTCCCCTTGTCATGTGATCCAAGTTCAACCACATTGTTGCATTTGCCCTAGATCTAAAGTCCGCATATGAGGGAGAACATATGATTTTTGGTCTTCTGGGCCTGACTGACCTCGCACAGAATGATGATCTCCAGTTCCATCCATTTACCTGCAAATGATAAGATTTCATTCTTTTTCATGGCTGAGTAAAATTCCATGTGTATAAATACCACATTTTCTTGATCCATTCATCAGTAGTGGGGCATCTTGGTTGTTTCCATAACTTGGCTATTGTGGATAGCACTGCAATAATCATGGGTGTGCAAGTGCCTCTGAAATAACCGATGCTGCATTCCTTTGGATATATCCCCAGGAGTGGGACTGCTGGATCATATGGCAGGTCTATGTTTAGATTTTTAAGAAGCCTCCAATTTTTTTTTAGAGTGGTTGCACCAGCTTGCATTCACACCAGCAGTGGACTAGGGTTCCTTTTTCCCCACATCCTTGCCAACACATGTTGTTGGTGGTGTTTTTGATGATGGTTATTTTAACAGGGGTGAGGTAGAATCTTAGTGTGGTTTTGATTTATGGCTAGAGATGGTGAGCATTTTTTCATGTGCTTTTTTGCCATTTGAATTTCTTCTTTTAAGACAGTTCTGTTTAGTTCAGTTGTCCATTTTTTAATTGGTTCATTGATATTAGGAGAGTTTAGTTTCTTAAGTTCCCTGTATATTCTGGTTATTAGTCCTTTGTCTGATGTATAGCTGGCAAATATTTTCTCCCACTCTGTGGGTGGTCTCTTCAGTTTAGAAACCATTTCTTTTGTTGTACAGAAGCTTTTTAATTTTATGAAGTCTCATTTGTCCATCCTTTCTCTCAGTTGCTGGGCTGCTAGGGATCTATTGAGGAAGTCCTTGCCTATACCTATTTGTTCCAGAGTGTTTCCTGCTCCTTCCTGTGCTAACTTCAGAGTTTCAGGTCTGATATTTAGGTCCTTGATACATTTTGAGTTGATATTAGTACAGGGTCATAGACATGGATCTAGTTTCAGTTTCTTGCAGATGGTTAACCACTTTTCCCAGCAACATTTGTTGAAGAGGCTGTCTTCTCCATCATATGTTTTTGGCACCTTTGTCAAAAATGAGGAGGGTATAGTGGTGTGGATTCATATCCAGGTCCTCTATTCTGTTCCACTGGTCTTCATGTCTGTTTTTGTGCCAGTACCATGCTGTTTTTATTGCTATTGCTTTGTAATAGAGTTTGAAGTCAGGTATTGTGATACCTCCAGCATTGCTCTTTTTGCTGAGTATTGCCTTGGCTATTCGCAGTCTCTTGTGTTTTCAAATGAACTTTAGGGTAGATTTTTTTCAATCTCTGTGATGAATGTCATTGGGATTTTGATGGGAATTGCATTAAACATGTAGATTGCTTTTGGTAGTATAACCATTTTTACTATGTTGGTTCTACTGATTCATGAGTATGGGAGATCTTTCCATCTTCTGTAGTCTTCCTCGATCTCTTTCTTCAGGAGTTTGTAATTCTCATTATAGAGGTCATTCACATCCTTTGTTAAATTTACTCCTAAGTATTTGATTTTTTGGGGGCTATTGTGAATGGAATTGTTTCCATATATTCCTTCTCAATTTGTTCATTGTTGGTGTATAGAAAAGCTAATGATTTTTTTTAGGTTGATTTTTTATCCTACCACTTTACTGTAGCTGTTTATGTTGTCTAAGAGTTTTTGGGTACAGTTTTTTGGGTCTTTAAAGTGTAAGATCATATCATCTGCAAATAAGGATATTTTGACAGTTTCTTTTTCTTTTTATTTATTTATTTATTTATTGACAGTTTCTTAACCTATATGTATTCCTTTTATTTCTTCTTTTTGCCTAATTGCTCTGGCTAGAAATTCCAGTACTATGTTGAATAGGAGTGGGGATAGTGGACATCCTTGTCTCATTCTTGATTTTAGAGGGAATGGTTTTAGTTTTTCCC
The DNA here is from genome assembly GCF_047511655.1 of Castor canadensis. Taxonomy (NCBI): domain Eukaryota; kingdom Metazoa; phylum Chordata; class Mammalia; order Rodentia; family Castoridae; genus Castor; species Castor canadensis. The sequence continues at coordinate 8,532 of NW_027395479.1, read as the reverse complement.
CATTAAGTATGATGTTGGCTGTAGGTTTGTCATATACAGCTTTTATGATGTTGAGGTACATTCCTTCTATTCCTAGTTTTCTTAGAGCTTTTATCACAAAGTGGTGTTGGATCGTATCAAAGGCTTTTTCTGCATCTATTGGGATGATCAAGTGGTTTTTGTCTTTGCTTCTATTAATGTGCTGTATTACATTTATAGGTTTGTGTATGTTGAACCACCCCTGCATCCCTGGGATGACGTTGACTTGGTCATGGTGAATGATCTTTCTGATGTGTTGTTTGATTCGGTTTGCCATATTTTATTAAGGATTTTTGCATCGATATTCATTAAGGAAATTGGCCTGTAGTTCTCCTTTTTGGAGGTGTCTTTGTCTGGTTTTGGGATGAAAGTTATATTGGCTTCATAAAATGAGTTAGGCAGTGTTCCTTCCTTTTCTATTTCATGGAACAGTTTAAGGAGAGTTGGTATTAGTTCTTTAAACGTCTGGTAGAATTTAGCAGTGAATCCATCAGGTCCTGGACTTTTCTTTTTTGGGACACTCTTTATTGCTGCTTCAATTTCTTTTTGTGTTATAGATCTATTCAGGTGATTAATATCCTCATGGTTCAGTTTTGGATGGTTGTAAGTATCTAGAATCTTTCCATTACTTCAAGATTTTCAAATTTATTAGAATATAGGTTCTCAAAATAGTTTCTTTTTTTTTTTTTTCATTTTTCTTTTATTATTCATATGTGCATACAAGGCTTGGTTCATTTCTCCCCCCTGCCCCCACCCCCTCCCTTACCACCCACTCCACCCCCTCCCTCTCCCCCCCCTCAATACCCAGCAGAAACTATTTTGCCCTTATCTCTAATTTTGTTGTAGAGAGAGTATAAGCAATAATAGGAAGGAACAAGGGGTTTTGCTGGTTGAGATAAGGATAGCTATACAGGGCATTGACTCACATTGATTTCCTGTGTGTGGGTGTTACCTTCTAGGTTAATTCTTTTTGATCTAACCTTTTCTCTAGTTCCTGGTCCCCTTTTCCTATTGGCCTCAGTTGCTTTACGGTATCTGCTTTAGTTTCTCTGCGTTAAGGGCAACAAATGCTAGCTAGTTTTTTAGGTGTCTTACCTATCCTCACCCCTCCCTTGTGTGCTCTCGCTTTTATCATGTGCTCATAGTCCAATCCCCTTGTTGTGTTTGCCCTTGATCTAATGTCCGCATATGAGGGAGAACATACGATTTTTGGTCTTTTGGGCCAGGCTAACCTCACTCAGAATGATGTTCTCCAATTCCATCCATTTACCAGCGAATGATAACATTTCGTTCTTCTTCATGGCTGCATAAAATTCCATTGTGTATAGATACCACATTTTCTTAATCCATTCGTCAGTGCTGGGACATCTTGGCTGTTTCCATAACTTGGCTATTGTGAATAGTGCTGCAATAAACATGGGTGTGCAGGTGCCTCTGGAGTAACAGTCTTTTGGGTATATCCCCAAGAGTGGTATTGCTGGATCAAATGGTAGATCGATGTCTAGCTTTTTAAGTAGCCTCCAAATTTTTTTCCAGAGTGGTTGTACTAGTTTACATTCCTACCAACAGTGTAAGAGGGTTCCTTTTTCCCCGCATCCTTGCCAACACCTGGTATCTATACACAATGGAATTTTATGCAGCCATGAAGAAGAATGAAATGTTATCATTTGCTGGTAAATGGATGGAATTGGAGAACATCATTCTGAGTGAGGTTAGCCTGGCCCAAAAGACCAAAAATCGTATGTTCTCCCTCATATGTGGACATTAGATCAAGGGCAAACACAACAATGGGATTGGACTATGAGCACATGATAAAAGTGAGAGCCCACAAGGGAGGTGTGAGGATAGGTAAGACACCTAAAAAATTAGCTAGCATTTGTTGCCCTTAACGCAGAGAAACTAAAGCAGATACCTTAAAAGCAACTGAGGCTAATAGGAAAAGGGGAACAGGAACTAGAGAAAAGGTTAGATCAAAAAGAATTAACCTAGAAGGTAACACACACGCACAGGAAATCAATGAGAGTCAATGCCCTGTATAGCTATCCTTATCTCAACCAGCAAAAACCCTTGTCCCTTCCTATTATTGCTTATACTCTCTCTACAACAAAATTAGAAATAAGGGCAAAATAGTTTCTGCTGGGTATTGAGGGGGTGGGGGGGAGAGGGAGGGGGGCAGAGTGGGTGGTAAGGGAGGGGGTGGGGGCAGGGGGAAGAAATGACCCAAGCCTTGTATGCACGTATGAATAATAAAAGAAAAAAAATAGTTTCTGATGATTTCCTGGCTTTTCATGGTTATTGTTATCTCCCCTTTTGCATTTCTGATTTTACTAATTTGGGTTTTTTCTCTCCTTATTTTAGTAAATTTGCTAGGGGTCTGTCAATCTTATTTATTTTTTCAAACAGCTTTTTATTTCATTGATTTTTTTGTATGCTTTTTTTTGTTTCTTTCATTAATTTCAGTCCTTATTTTAATTATTTCTTTTTCTGCTTGTTTTGGGGACTTGCTTGTTCTTGTTTTCTTTAGGAGTTTGAGCTGTACTGTTAGGTCATTGATTTGAGATATTTCTGCCTTTTAATTTTGCACTCATGGCTATAAACTTTCCTCTTAGGACTACCTTTGCTGTGTCCCATAGGTTCTGGTAGGTTGTGTTTTCATTTTCATTAACTTCCAGGAACATTTTAATTTCCTCTTTTATTTCATCAGTGACCCATTCGTCATTGAGCAATATGGTGTTCAGCTTCCAATTGTTTGCATGTTTTTTACTGCTGTTTTTGTTGTTGATTTCTAGTTTTATTGCATTGTGGTCAGGTAGAATGCATGAGATTATTTCTATTTTCTTATATTTTCTGAGGCTTGTTTGTGCCCTAAGATCTGATCAATTTTGGAGAAGGTTCCATGGGCTGCTGAGAAGAATGTGTATTTTGCAGAATTTGGATGAGATATTCTGTAGACATCAGCTAGGTCCATTTGATCTATGGTGTGATTTAGGTGTTGGTTTTTTTATTGATTTTTTGTTTGGATGACCTATCTATTGGTGATAGGGGAGTATTAAGGTCTCCCATTATCACTGTGTTGGAGTTTATATATGTTTTTAAGTCCTTCAAACTATGTTTGATGAAATTGGGTGCATTGACTTTGGGTGCATATAGGTTGATAATTGTTATTTCCTTTTGGTGTATTTCCACTTTTATTAACATGAAGTGTCCTTCTTTATCTTGTTTGATCAATATAGGTTTGAAGTCTACTTTGTCCGAGATAAGTATTGCTACCCCTGCCTGTTTTTGGGGGTCATTGGCTTGGTATATGTTTTTCCAACCTTTGACTCTCAGCCAGTGCTTATTTCTGTCATTGAGGTGGTTCTCCTATAGGCAGCAGATTGTTGGATCTTCCCTTTTAATCCAGTTTGCCAATTGGTGTCTTTTGAAGAAGGAATTTAGTCTATTGACATTCAGTGTTAGTATTGATAAGTACATGGTGATCCCTGTCATGTAGTTGTCTTTGTTGATTAGAGGTTTGATTATGTTTGGCTGAATCAATGTTACTCTTTATTTTCTTGCCTTTTCTCCTCCTGTGGTTTGGTATTGCCTGCCCTTTCATATTTTTTTTTGCTTTCATTTTTGTGTGCAGAATTGCTTGGAGAATCTTTTGTAGTGGTGGCTTGGTAGTCATATATTGTTTTAGTTTCTGTTGATCATGGAAGACTTTTATTGTTCCATCTATTTTGAATGATAGTTTTGTTGGGTAAAGTATCCTAAGATTAAAGTTATTTTCATTCAGTGCGTGGAAGACCTCACTCCATGCTCTTCTTGCTTTTAATGTTTCTGTTGAGAAGTCTGCTGTGATTTTGATGGGTTCACTTTGTATGTTATCTGTTTTTTCTCTCTTACAGCCTTCAATATTCTTTCTTTGGTCTCTGTACTTGTTGTTTTAATGATAATATGTTGTGGGGTAGTTCTATTTTGGTCAGGTCTGTTTGGTGTTCTGGAGGCTTTCTGTACCTGAATGGTCATATTTTTCTCTAGATTTAGGAAAATTTCTGTTAATATTTTGTTGAATAAATTATGAGTTCCTTTTGCTTTCACCTCTTCTCCTTCTTCAATGCCCATGATTCTCAGGTTTGGTCTTTTGTTGGAGTCAGTGAGTTCTTGCATTTTCTTTTCACAGGTCTTGAGTTGTTTAATAGTTCTTCGGTTTTTCCTTTAATTGCCATTTCATCTTCAAGTTCTGAGATTCTGTCTTCTATTTGTTCTATTCTGCTGGAATGGCCTTCCATCTTGTTTTGTATTTCTGTTTCATTCTTTTTTCTGAGGTTTTCCCTATCATGGGTTACTTCCTCTTTAATATTGTCAATTTTTGTCCTTGATTCATTTATCTCTCTACTTATGGTGGTCTCAGTTTCAGTTTGGTGTTTATTTAGGGCTTCTATGATTTCATTTATTTGTTTCCTGGTTTTTCTCATATTCTTTGTTTTTGTTGTGTTGGAATTTCATGTGTGCCTCCTGTATGGTTTGGTTGACCATGTCTAGTAACATCTCTATGAAATTCTCATTAATTACTTGTAGGATTTCTTTCAGAGTGTTCTTATGGGCTTTGTTGGGTTCCTTTGTATAGTTTATCTTTGTTTTGTTGGAGTCTGGATCTGGGTATCTGTTTTCTTCATTTCACTCTAAATCTTGTACTACTTTATTTTTTGGGGGAGAATGGTTTCCCTCCCTTTTTCATCTTCCCATATTTCCACTAGGTATCATTTCTGTCCCTGGACTATGTGTAATTTAGTGTTAGCTGTATTGCAATATTTGTACTAACAAAACCAGGAGAGAAGGATAAAAAAGAGAAAGAGAAGGAAAGGTAAAAGGAAGAGAGAAGAGAGGAAAAAAGAAAGAAAAACATGGGAGAGATAGTGGGTGATCAAACAGCAAACTAGGCAGCCAAATCCCTCAAAAAGGGAGAAAAAAATGGGAGAGATGGTGAGTGATCAAATAGCAAACAAGGCAGCTGAACTCTTAAAGAAAGGAGGAAAAAAAAAAAGGAATAAAAAATCACGTTCTGGAACAGTAGAACTGCAGGCAGTCTTAGCTGTTCTGTTACTCCTTTAGCATCCAGTCCTGTCTGTGTGTCTCTTAGGCACGTTTGGAGCCCTCTAGTGCAGCCCCAGTGGGAGCTCAGTAGTGCGGTTATCTGGAAACCTGTAGAGCTGGGGCATGGCTCCGTCCAAAGGGCAGGGATCCTGGTGGGCTGTGGGATGTGGTTGTCTCCTGCCAAGCTGGTGCCTGGCCCTGAGGGGTGGAGATCCTGGCAGGGCGTCGTTCTGTTTGTCCCACATGGAGCTGGGGGCCAGCAGAGCCTGAGAGGCAGGGGACCTGAGGGACGGAGGGTCCTGGCAGAATGTGGATCCGCTGCAGCCCAAGAAGCAGGGGTCCCAGCTGGGCTGGATCTGGTGTGGAGGTAGGGTCTGGCATGGCCTAAGGGGCAGGGACCTGGTGGTGGTGTGTGGATCCGGCATGGAGCTGTAGCCTGTCACAGCCTGAGGGGCGGAGAGCCCAGTGGAGTGGAGCAGTTGCTCTGCAGGTCTATAGAGTGGGGACTTGGCAGGCCAGCTGTTCTTTTATTAGATCATGGCTGAAGAAACCTTCCATGATCTAAGGGTTTAGAGTGCCATATTTTTGGCTCTCTCTGGTTCTTTACCTCAGCCAAGTGTGTCTCCAGCATCTCTGTAGGGTCTCTAGTTTAGGAGCTCAGGAGGTCTGCGGCTCTGTCTTAGTTGCCATCTTGAAGAATCTCATTGATTCTTTGTATGGTTTTTGGGTCTTTATTTCATTAGTTTTCACGCTTATTTTTAATTTTTTTATTTTTTCTCTCCTGCTTGTTTTGGGATTTGCTTGTTCTTGTTTTTATAGGAGTTTGAGATGTAGCATTAGGTTGTTTGAGATCTTTCTGTCCTATTAATATACGTACTCATGGCTATAAACTTTCCTTTCAGTACTGCCTTTGCTGTGTGCCATAGATTTTGGTAGGTGGCGTTTTCATTTTCATTAACTTCCAGAAACCTTTTGATTTCCTCTCTTACTTCTTCTATGACCTACTGATCATCGAGCAATATGTTATCAAACCTCCAATTATTTGAGAATTTTCTGCTGTTGCAGAAGAAATACATAGGCAGGCACAGCTTTACAACCCTTCCCAGCTGGAAGCAGCAGGGAAAGAAGAGGAGATCTTTGCCTCATTAAAATGAAAGAAAAGAAAACAAAACCAAACCAAAGCAGGATTGGTTCTGTTGTTTTGTCAGGAGGAAGGAAACATGACAAAAATAACAAGGAAGAGATTAAATGTGAGGCATGATCCAGCCTTTTTGGATGCTTAGATGGAACAGAAATGTTCTGGTGCTTGAGAAATTCAAACTATGACCCCAGGAGATGACAGCCAATCAGTAAGGTTCACATAAATGGAGACAGCCAATCAAAAGTGGCCTAACCTGAGGTGTGAAACTTTCTCTAAACTCTGTCTTGAGGGCACTATGTTCTTTTGCATAACTGCACACCATTCTATCTCATTTCAATGGGGTCTTAGTAAATCTTTACTTTCTCATAAAAAAGCAGGAAGAAAGAAAAAAAGAGTATAGTGTTTCTTGAATAAGTAATGATTGTCTACCTCTTGGACTGGAAAACCGTATCCAGAATGAGGAAGCAGAAAAACAATTTAACTTAAAAAATCTAAGTTATAACATTCAAGTATTTGTTCTTAGACTATACAAAAGAGCATGTATAAGAGAGTACCATTTCTTACATTTCTAGTCAAGAAAAAAAGCTTAAAAAATACACACTGCAGAAATGAGAAAAAAATTGATCATGAACTTGTTGATTTTTAAAAGAATAAGGTTGGTAAGTAAAATTCTATTCTGATATCAAAAGTCAATGAAGATGACATTAATGTATGATAATGTAAATTACGAGACGTTAGCCAAGAACCCAGGAAAAGTTGAATAAAAAGTAACCCTGAAAGAAATGGAAAAAGTTGACAGGAGATTGTCGTCAGCCACTTCTCAGTATCATCATCAACCTCAAAAGACACAGCAATTTTTAATATACAATTTTTATATTAGTAAACAACACATATCATAAGAAATCAATTCTTTCCAAAATATAGAAAAGATTATCAATATCTGAATTCATTCAGTGAAGTTCATAAAACAAAATACATGGGACTATAAAAATTTTCCATTTGTTAAATTCTCGGTAGTATAGAAATAAGTCAACTCTGTATTAAGAGAAGCACATGTTGAAAATGGACTGCTAAGGTGACTTGATATTAGGTAATTGGGTCTACCCTACCATGACCTCTAAAATTCCACTGAGAATTTCAAAGAAATCAGAAAATAAAGGTGTCACCAGAATCATCACCAAGGGGACAAACCACACACCACACTAGATCCATTCTCTGGCTTTACTCCTTTTATTTCAGATGAGTCCTCCTTGCTCCTGTGTTTGCTTTCACCTGAATTCCATGTCAGATTGCCTAACCAAGGGTCTTCCTTCTGCAATTATGCCTTATTTCCCCAGCAGCTTTGTTTTGTGCAGGTTGGTGGGATGGATCCAATCAGCACTTTTACAGAGCTGTCTCCCATTTTTTACAGAGCTCCTCCAAGATGCTAATGCCTGTCCTTCTACTTGACTATTTGCCTGCCACTTTGATTGCAAAATTCCATGAAGAGGATATCCTGCTTCCCACGCACCACCTTCCAATATCTTTTCTACACGTTCTATTGAGGCTTTTGTGCTCACTACTCCATCACTTCTATTCCATAAGAGCAAAATCCAAAGTTGTTCCTATGGCCAGGGGCAACACATAACTAGAATCTGCTCTTAATTTACTGACTTCTCTATGTGTAGCTCATCCCACTCTAGCCACACAATACTTCTTAATATTCCTACACCAATATACTAAACTTGTCTTACAATCCTTGAAAATGATGCAAAAATCTGCAAGAAAATACTAGCAGACCTAATTAAACAGTACATTAAAAGTTACACCATAATCAAATTTGTTTGATTATGCAAAGATAGATTGCCATATGCAAGTTCATAAATGTAATAAAGTGAATGCAAAGATAGATTGCTATATGCAAATTAATAAATGTAATAAAGTACACAATTAGAACCCGAGAGAAAGCACATGTGATCATGCTATTTTTAGTGTTTTTTTTTAACCAGACTTGGTGAAAACTGTGTAAATAAATCTTGAATAAGGTGGGTTTACTATACTATTTCCAAAATGGCCAGTAGATTACTAAAAACAATCTACAGATCTATGCAATCCCCCTCAAAATTTCAATGACATTCATCAGACAAGCAGAAAAAAAAAATCTTAAAATTCAGATCTAAGCACAAAAGAGACCAAATAGCCAAAGCAATCCTGAGCAAAAAGAGCGACGCTGGAGGTATCGCAATACCTGACTTCAAATTATACTACAGAGCTATCGTAAAAAAAGCAGCATGGTACTGGCACAAAAGCAGACC
>NW_027395478.1:0-24404 GCF_047511655.1 Castor canadensis | reverse complement strand
TATCACATAGAAACGCAACAGCAAATTGTGTCCTATGTAGAATTATGCAGTAATAAAAGACTGATGGGATCAATCGTGAAATGTCCATGTTAGTGAAAACTCCTTATCATCAGGAAAATAAATACATAAGGAAGAGCCACATGGACTGGGGGATGCCCACAGCGCTGCTAAGGAGGAGAGTCCACTGCAGAGTGGCTATCGCGGAAAAAGTACATTTGTGTAACTTAAAAAAACTATGATCCAGTCAGGGTCACAAGGTCTCACCCAAGCAGTCCCACTCAGTCTTTAGCCAAATACCTAAATTTGGAGCCCAGGAAAGTTGAAAGAGGCAGTGCAGAGGTGATAAGTTACTGGGCGCCGGTGGCCTGAAAATCCTAGCTACTTGGGAGCCTGAGACTGAGATTCAAGGCCAGCCTGGACAAATAGTTCTCAAGACCCCATCTCCAAAATAACCAGAGCAAAAGGGACAGGAGGAGTGGCTCAAGCGGTAGAGTGCGTGAGTTCAAACCCCAGTCACTGAAAAAAAAAAAGAAAAGAAGAAGAATTGGGACGAAATGGTAAGTAATGACCCATGTGCTGTGTGTTCGTGCCTCGTAACAGGTTATAAACGATGGCCATCTTTGAAATGTGCCAGGGATTCTGACACCTTCATCTTCACACTTTGTTAGAGTTTTAAGAATTTTAAGTGCTTGGAGCAACCCTGTTGTGGATCTGATGCGAACCATTTGTAACTGAAACTTGAAATGTCCAGTTAATCCTATAACCGGTGGCGAATATTTAAGGACTAATTCAGTTAAAGCCTGTGAGTTAATGACACCTAAAATGAAGATGAAAAATCATTATTTTATGCCAAGATTACTAAATTTGTAAAGAAGATTCGTAAGTTCAAAGGTCATGAAAAACTAGGTTTTAGATTAATAATTTTAAGAAATCCAGTATTAATTAAAGCACAGTTTAGAGTTCTCCCTTTGATGTACTGAGCCTTCTTTGGACATGTAGAGCCCCTGGGAAGCTAAGAGGAACCTCGCAAATATGGAAATAGGGAATAGTCACTATTTCAGATCCTTTTAAGTCTTTTGGGAAAAAAAGCCCAAGAAACTGGACCCAAGTGTGCCAGAGCCTCACAGACGCCCTGAGGTGCCATATTGGAGCTGTACCCAAGCCAGGCCTGGAAATAAACCCCTTACAACAAAGGATGTCCGTTGGAAATGCTGGTGAACAGAGGCGGCCAAGAGGACTCAAGATAAAAAATCTCGTGTGGTTTGGGCAAAGAAACAAAAACAAAACCCCTCCTGGAATAACGGGGAGGTCATGGGCGCCCACATGTGTGTTCAGGGGTCTTGGCAAGCCACGAGAGCAGCGGAAGGATGGAGGTAGAACTCACTTTTGAAAAGTCCACGTGGCCTGGTTTTTGACTAAATCTGGAATTTTCATCTGAGCTGCCACCTGCTCAGGACGCATCCTAAAGCCCCAGCCACCCCACTCCCCAAGGCCCACTCCCGCCCCAGAGGACTAAGAAAACGGTGTAAGTCACAGACTTAAGGGCTTACGGCTCTGAGAGCACCACGGGCTCTTTAAAAACAGAAAAGGAGTCTGGCTGTGGTGACATCGCTCTCTCTGCAGGGCTGGGACTCAAGCGTGCAAGCACTGACCTCCGAGCTGCACGTCCACCACGCTTCCTTTTGTTTTATGTCATTTGTATTTTGTCCCTCTCGGTCACGCTCAGCGTGACCAGAAGGTCAGCAGCTCTCACCTTTATTTTTTTATGTGGCCATTACATTCTGTTTTATCAATCTGTCTTCTTATCCATATTGCCGCCCACTTTCTACGTACCGTGGTTTCATTTGCTGGCATTTTCCTAGCTCTTGGACAGCAGAACGCAAAATGCACTTTTGTTTAGCCATGTATTACGGCTCTTGAACCTTGGATTCTGTCACTCGTGTCTAAGTAGTCTGTCATTTTAGTTTTTCTCTTGAAACCAAAATAATTTTGACATGGTTTTGAGTTTCCAAACACCCAGAATTTGGACGCTCTCCCTCCTGTGATTCTTGTGTCCTATGATTCGATGTTGGGAAATTCACCGAGCATTTTTTGGTAACATAATACACGATTGATTATTGTAACCATTCCAAAAGAATTGAAAAGAATGTGCATTTTTCCGTTTTGGGAATGAGGATGTCTACATTTACTTATAATCAAATTCATTAGCTATATTTTATGCAAATCTAACATGAACCCATTGATAATTGTCAGTTTAGTCTGTTTTTTAATGAAAGACGCATGTGAGGTCTGATTTTTCTCAGTTCTTGCGTATGTCTGACAGATTTTACCTTACAAATTTAGATGCTGTTATGACTTGTAGCTATTACAATTTCCTCACAGATTACATTCACTTCAACTTTTCATAGTTTTTTTTTAGAAAAGATCTTTTTCTATATCGGTCTTCTTTGCATCGTTGTTTTACCTCCATGCCGCCATTGCTCCTCTATTTTTGTGTGGTTAGGTAGCATTTGCCATGGATTTTTTTTTTTATTACATTGTCACTTCTGTATCATGTTCTGGGTGTGTATGATGCTCTCTAATTTATCTCCTCCAGGAAGTCTTGCAAATTCCTGCTCACAGCTGGGTGCAGTGGCTCAAACCTGTAATCTCAGCCACTCTGGAGGCAGTAACGGAAGGATCACAGTTTCAGGCCAGCCCTGGCAAAAACGTCACGAGACCCCATCTCAATCAATGAAAAGCTGGGTATGACAGCGTGTGCCTGTCATCCCAGCTGCATTGGAAGCTTAAATAAGAGGATCTTAGTCCAGGCCAGTCCAGACATTAAGGAGAGACCCTATTTTAAAAAATAGCTAAAGCAAAAAGGGCAGGGGCCTGGCTCAAGTGGTAGAGCTCCTGTGGCAAGCACAAGGCCCCGAGTTCAAACCCCAGCCCTGCTTCTCCCTCCCCCCCACCAAAAAAAATTCTGGTCACATAAATTCCAGTACTTCTGTATTACAATGAAACAGATAATGGATTTTTATTTTTACATATCTTCTGTTACTTTCTGGGGTTTTCAGAATGAAAAGACTAACAAGAAGGATTTCGGTACATAAAACTATAACTCCTGAAATAAGCTTTTAGAGTTAACCTTTGTACAATACGATAATAAAAAATAAGATAAATTTAACTTTTTGTTAGTGTTGTTTTTGAGACAGTCTTGCTATATAGTCGAGGCTGGCCTCAAACTCACGAGTGCTGGGATTAGAGGGCCAGCATACCCGGCCCTAAATTTAACATTTCAACAAACATTTTGCCGGTTATGAAGTTACACAGACTATCTTTGTATACTAAGAGATTATTATTTTTTTTTGGCAGTACCAGGGTCTGAACTCGGAGCTTGGCACTTGTGAGGCAGGCACTCTACAGCTTGAACCACACCTTGGGTCCAAGCTTCACAAGTAATTTCAGACATGTCAGTGATGTGAGCATGTTTCCATAGTTTTCAATTTTTAGAAATTAATGTTTTTTCCAAAATGAAGACAAAAGAAGCTTTTGCCCTCAAGGCAGTAACATTTCCAGAAACCCAAGACCTCTCATGCAGAAAGCAGGAAACTCCCTGGGGCAGAGACTGGTCAGGGCCAAGGAATTCTGAGCGAGAACTTGGCCAGCCACACAGCCTGGGCCAACTTCCTTCCCAGCACCTGCTGGCCTGGCCTCTGCCCCCGGGTCCTGGCCTGACCTCACACCCGAGGACAGATGCTATATGTCCTGGGCTCTTTCCTGGGGGAGGGGGTCTCATGAGTAGAATGTGGCTAAGTCAGAGTATCCAAGACAAAGGGGAAGGAAACTGGGCAGGCTGGTGATTCTTGGTGATGCTAGGGCTGTCCCCAGGGGAGACACTCCCAGTGTGGTAAGGGACAGTCTTCCTCTGAGGTATTTACTACCATTTCTGCACCAAGATGTCACATTTTTCAAGTTATTTCAGAAACATCAATGGTGTCCAAATTCCCATGGCATGCAAATGAGGCAGGCAGGGCACATCTGTGGATCACAGGTGAGGGCAGCCTAGCCAAGTTAACACGGCTGGCTCCAGTGCAGCGGTCATGGCAGGGCCCTGGCCTTCCACACAGGAAGTCAGCGGTTATTTACTTGTGCCAGCAACACATCCGAGTCTCCAAGAAGCCAGCTAACTCTGGCCTTCCAGTCACAACCAAGATGGCGCACCTTTTGTGCATTCTGACTTCCGGCCACCAGAGGGAGCAGGTTAGCCACATCCCACTTCCTCCCTCAGCCCACTTAGACCACAGGTGAAGGGCAAGGCAGGGCTGATTTGGGGTTGAGGGTGTGAGAGCACTGCTCCTCGACTGACTGTACAATCCACACCCAAATTTAAACATCCTATCTTCCCACTCCGGCTGCCTGCCTTTACAGCAGCAGTCCGTCCCGTGTCACATAAAGCCGATCTCTGACACAATCGATGTATTAAAATGTCCTTACTCTTTCCATGTCAAGGAAATCCTCGTCCAGCTTCGTCCCTTCTTCACCACTTATTTTTTCACTAAAAAGCTGCAGAAATAAACACAAGGATCTGTATTACACAAAGATTTCTTATCAGACCTTCGGTCAACATTATAAAAACAAAATCCCAGATTTAAAAAAGTCCTTTAAGAACGTCATTAGCAGTACTCATGTCTCAAGGGGTGGGGGATGTCCCGGTCACACTTGCTCAAGCCCTAGTTACGGTCACCTGCTTTTGTGCAGCACAGTCGCTCTCGTGCAAAGACCAGATAGATCCTTGTCATTCAGCAGAAGAGTTAGCACAGTAACATCAACTACACTGAAGGACAAGTGACAGGAATGACTTAAGAACTCAAGTAGAGGCGGTGACTGCTCTCTCTCTCTCTCTCTCTCTCTCTCTTTCTCTCTCTCTCTCTCTCTCTCTCTCTCTCTCTCTCTCCCCTCCTCCTCCTCCTCCTCCTGACACCACACAGGGAACAAGACCCCAACCACCCTGGTAAGTAGACAAGCAGCGCGGCACCCACTGCAATGACCAGTCAGTCCCGGGCTCAGAGTGACCGAGCTGACCAACACCTCTGAGCAAGGCCAGCCAAGGCCAGCCTCACCTGCTGACCCCCAGAACCCCGAGTCCAGTAAGCAGTGTGGCTTTAAACCACCAAATTCTGTGGTGGCTTGTTCCTCAAAAGAAGTTAGCGGTACACCTGACAGGGGCTCTGACTTCAGGCCAGGTGACAAAGTCAGAGTCATCCTGACGCCTTGATGCAAGGGGTGGCGATCGATAGAACAGTCAAGAATCGCCTTGCTCCACCCCACGCGGTGGTTTAAGGTTTTGTTGTTGCTGTTTCTCAGTGAAATCAGTAAAACGTTGGCTCTTACTTTTCTGAGACTTTGACAAAAGTTACACAAGCTTTCCTTCCATATTTTATTGCTTGGCTAGGAGGCGAGAAGGTGACTTTCTCATGGAGAAATGCGACTCTTCCATCTTCCACTAGTTTTGGCAAATAGAGGACAGGCCACCCGGGGCAGTCACTGAGTTTGTGCCTTGTAGACGTTTTATAGACAGAAAGAGGCCCCTTAAACAAATGAGCGCACGCCCCGAGGGGTCACTGTAACCAGCACCACGTGAATCTGCCTGGGCTCACCTGGCGGCGGGTGTTCGAAGCCAAAGTGAATTTGAAGCTTCAGCTCTGGTCAGGACGGGTGCACACTCATCCTCAGGCACTGACGGTGCTCGGAAGAGCAGAAGTGGCACAGCAAAATCAGAGAGATAAGCAAGGTCAGAGACAGAGCAGGCCTTCTGTGGACCTGGAAAGGAGCCCGATCACAGCGTGGCCGGACGCTGGAGGGACAGGAATCTGAATGGACGGGCAGGGAGTCTGGACACAGCTCTGGGCAAGGCCGGGGATGGAAAGGAAGATGGTGTAAGCCACATCTGACGCCGTCACATCTGGCAGCCCAGGGAGCTGGAAGATAAAGAACCCACCAGGTCGCCCTATGACTGTACATGGGTGTATAACGTCTCACTACGCACATGGATCTGTACCTATGTATTAAGGAAACAGAACAACTCAGTAAGGGTGACTAGCACAGAAGACCGGTCCCAACAGAAATGGGTCAGCCACGCAGACAGACGGGCCAGGCAATGAGGGGCTCTTAACCTGCTGCACAGGTGAGTGACACAGCACATCCGCCCTTCAGACCATGGGACACATGGCCCATAGTGGGAAGGACTGGAGAGGAGCCAGGGGCAGACAGGGAGGCCGTGAGGAGATGACAAGAGAGCTTCATGAACACCTTTCCTGGGCTGGTCTTGAACCATGATCTCTGGTTTCCCAGCAGCTGGAATTACAGGTGTGAGCCACCATATCTAGCTGGAATTTTTAAATTTTAAAAACACCTGAGGGCATCAAAGTAACCAAGGCAGCCACAATCTGTCTGAAGGGCCGAAATTAAGAGCAAAGGAAATGCCCAGAGAGGGCTATACATTTACAGCTGCTAATTCTTTGGGGGAATTTTCTGGCTTGAAACACAGGACAAACAGCTTCAGCCTGGCTCTTGCTTCGCTATCTATGCAGAGGAAAATCAGGATGCGTGGTAACCAAGGAAACCAGGAGAGACAAGGTCAGATTTCTGGGGAAAAGAGGAACCTAAAGAAGTAAGCCTGACGGGAATGTTCAATTTTCTCTCATGGCTTTTGACAACTCCATACCTGTTCACAAGGTACAACACTAAGAACCCAGAAAAGACACTGCCGAGAAGCTAACGACCTAAACAGGTGTCACAGTGTCACAGCGGTCAGAGATGGGACCCGGTGCCAAACTCTAAGAAAAAACGCCACCAAACACCTGGGGTTTGAGCTTGCCTTGAAGGTCTAATGACTGCAAATAACAGACAGACAAGGTCCCCTAAAGCCTGAAAGGCATTCCCTGTGGGTATGGTGGTCACCAGCATCTACCCAGATGGCCTGCCAGAACCTAGGTCACTTCTGGAGCTCGCCAAGAACACTGTCTGCCTTCAAAATTAAAAAAAAAAGGTTACCAGGAGAGTGAGAGACACAGTGGAAAATTACAACCAGAGAACCGAGTAGCTGATCCTAATACCTGCCGAGTATCTTCATGGCGTGTATCAGATGCAGAAACACCTTCCAGTTATGACGGATCCGTTCCAAGATGGTGGATGCCAATGCAAATTTGGACCAAAAAAAAATCCCTGGGGGACGTGAAAAGAAAGGGGAAGTAATTCTAGATGAGAATTCAAAACTGAACTTAACAATTCTGCACATGGGGCCAGTGATGATCAGAGATGGTAAACGAGAAGCAAGACATCCTGTGAACTGGAAGATAAGTCAGGAGAAAGCATCCAAGCTGAGAAAGAAAGGGGAAAGCGGATAAAAAAACACACACAAAAAAACATATAAATGCATCAGTCACTGTGAAAACACCTAACGCACGCTGTTAGACTTCCAGAACAAAAGGACAGAGAGATGACAAGCGAGATGTTTGATGAGGAGACAGGAAATTATTCAAAATAGAGGAAAAGTAGGACTGGAGGCTCAAGTGGTAGAGCACGTGCTTTGCAAGCGTGAGGTTCTGAGTTCAAATCCCAGATGAAGGAAGGAAGGAAGGAAGGGGGGAGGGAGGGAAGGAAGAAGGGAAGGCCTGAGCTGCAGATTTCAGCTTCTCTGTGAGTCCAAGCAGGGTGAATATGGAAAAATACAGCTGGGCTTTTCACGACCAAACTGCTGAAGAGGGAAAATAAGAGGAACAGAGAAGCAATCAGAGAAAAACACACAGCAGTCAAAGAAGCAGCAAAAGACCCTCAGCTCCCACTGCAGCAGAAATAATGAAAGGTTCGGGACACAGACATGGCAACTCCAAAGCCATGACAGAACCTCGCTGCCAGCCAAGAACAGAGTAGGAACACATCTGCACAAAGCAAAGTTAAAGAAACAGTCATTGTTTAATGGGAAAATTCCTTGCCAACAGGCGACCTTTAAGTAAAAGAAAAATATCTCGGCTAGAAGAAAGAAGTATGGAAAGAAAGAAACACTGAAAGATGGATGCAAATACCTGTGCACAGCTCAAATGACGGGGACATCTTGGGAGATTTTATATATACATTCACATATATGTATGTTTAATTTTAAAACATGAAAATGATTGCACAAAAGGCCTTACTAAGGGAATCGAGTTAAATTGCTCTTTGGTTTGTGTGTGTGTGTGCTTTATTTTGTTTTATTTGTTTTGTATTTGGTTTTTTGTTTGGTTGGTTTTTTTTGAGACAGGGTCTCGCCTTAAACTTGTGATCCTCCTGCCTCAGTCTCCCAAGTGCTGGGATTACAGGCGTGCACCATGACACCCAGCTAAGTTAAACTGTTGCAAGGTCTTCAGTTACTTGGAAGTAATAAAGTACTAATTAAACAAACACTCCACCACATAAAAATGCACACTGTAAATAATATACTTGTAAGTAATCACAATGTGATACAGAACTATCAAGCTGCTACAGGAGTAAGATGGAATGGTAAAAACACTGAACCTGGGCACAGCAGTACCTGTCAATAGTTCCAGCTACTCAGGAGGCTGACACAAAAGGGTCACTTGAGCCCAGGAGTTCAGGCCCAGCCTGAGCACAAGGTGAGACTGTCTCTAAAATACGAAAAGAAAAATTAACAGAAATAAATGACTAATCAAAAAAAGGCAAAAAAAAAAAAAAGGGAGAAAGAAGAAAACACAAACTGAAGAAGACCGATAGAAAACAAAAAAACAGCATGGCGTATTTGAATGTGAAAATGTCAATAATTCCACTAAATGTAAGTGAAGTAAATACTCCAATTAAAAGAACATCAGCCAAGATCATAAAAAACAAACCGTACCATATGCTGTCTATAAAGGACGCACATTAGGTATGATCACAGGCAAGGGAAATACTAGGTGGGAAAAGATGCAGCAGACAAATATTGACAACCTACAGCCAGCATTATACTTAATGGAGAAAAATTAAAACCGTTCCCTCTAAAATCAGGAACCAGACAAGGATGCCCACTATCTCCACTCCTATTCAACATAGTACTGGAATTCCTAGCCAGAGCAATTAGGCAAGAAGAAGGAATAAAAGGAATACAAATAGGTAAAGAAACTGTCAAAATATCCTTATTTGCAGATGACATGATCCTATACCTTAAAGACCCAAAAAACTCTACTCAGAAGCTTCTAGACATCATCAATAGCTATAGCAAGGTAGCAGGATATAAAATCAACATAGAAAAATCATTAGCATTTCTACACACTAACAATGAGCAAACGGAAAAAGAATGTATGAAAACAATTCCATTTACAATAGCCTCAAACAAAATCAAATACCTAGGTGTAAGCCTAACAAAAGATGTGAAAGACCTCTACAAGGAAAACTATACACTTCTGAAGAAAGAGATTGAGGAAGACTATAGAAAGTGCAGAGATCTCCCATGCTCATGGATTGGTAGAATCAACATAGGAAAAATGTCGATACTCCCAAAGTAATCTACATGTTTAATGCAATTCCCATCAAAATTCCAATGACATTCATTAAAGAGATTGAAAAATCTACTGTGAAATTTATATGGAAACACAAGAGGCCACGAATAGCCAAGGCAATACTCAGTCAAAAGAACAATGCAGGAGGTATCACAATACCTGACTTCAAACTATATTACAAAGCAATAACAATAAAAACAGCATGGGACTGGCACAAAAACAGACATGAAGACCAGTGGAACAGAACAGAGGATCCAGATATGAAGCCACACAACTATGAGCAACTTATCTTTAACAAAGGAGCTAAAAATATACGATGGAGAAATAGCAGCCTCTTCAACAAAAACTGCTGGGAAAACTGGTTAGCAGTCTGCAAAAAACTGAAACTAGATCCATGTATATCACCCTATACCAAGATTAACTCAAAATGGATCAAGGATCTTAATATCAGACCCCAAACTCTTAAGTTGATACAGGAAAGAGTAGGAAATACTCTGGAGTTAGTAGGTATAGGTAAGAACTTTCTCAATGAAACCCCAGCAGCACAGCAACTAAGAGACAGCATAGATAAATGGGACCTCATAAAGCTAAAAAGCTTCTGTTCATCAAAGGAAATGGATTCTAAACTGAAGAGAACACCCACAGAGTGGGAGAAAATATTTGCCAGCTACACGTCAGACAAAGGACTGATAACCAGAATATATAGGGAATTAAAAAACTAAATTCTCCCAAAACTAATGAACCAATAAAGAAATGGGCATGTGAACTAAACAGAACTTTCTCAAAAGAAGAAATTCAAATGGCCAGAAAACACATGAAAAAATGCTCACCATCTCTAGTAATAAAGGAAATGCAAATTAAAGCCACACTAAGATTCCACCTCACCCCTGTTAGAATAGCCATCATCAGCAACACCACCAACAACAGGTGTTGGCGAGGATGCGGGGAAAAAGGAACCCTCTTACACTGTTGGTGGGAATGTAGACTAGTACAACCACTCTGGAAAAAAATTTGGAGGCTACTTAAAAAGCTGGACATCGATCTACCATTTGATCCAGCAATACCACTCTTGGGGATTTACCCAAAAGACTGTGACACAGGTTACTCCAGAGGCACCTGCACATCCATGTTTATTGCGGCACTATTCACAATAGCCAAGTTATGGAAACAGCCAAGATGCCCCACCACTGACGAATGGATTAAGAAAATGTGGTATCTATACACAATGGAATTTTATGCAGCCATGAAGAAGAACGAAATGTTATCATTCGCTGGTAAATGGATGGAATTGGAGAACATCATTCTGAGTGAGGTTAGCCTGGCTCAAAAGACCAAAAATCGTATGTTCTCCCTCATATGTGGACATTAGATCAAGGGCAAACACAACAAGGGGATTGGACTATGAGCACATGATAAAAGCGAGAGCACACAAGGGAGGGGTGAGGATAGGTAAGACGCCTAAAAAACTAGCTAGCATTTGTTGCCCTTAATGCAGAGAAACTAAAGCAGATACCTTAAAGCAACTGAGGCCAATAGGAGAAGGGGACCAGGAACTAGAGAAAAGGTTAGATCAAAAATAATTAACCTAGAAGGTAACACCCACGCACAGGAAATCAATGTGAGTCAATGCCCTGTATAGCTATCCTTATCTCAACCAGCAAAACCCCTTGTTCCTTCCTATTATTGCTTATACTCTCTCTACAACAAAATTAGAGATAAGGGCAAAATAGTTTCTGCTGGGTATTGAGGGGGGGGAGAGGAAGGGGGGGGAGTGGGTGGTAAGGGAGGGGGTGGGGGCAGGGGGGAGAAATGAACCAAGCCTTGTATGCACATATGAATAATAAAAGAAAAATGAAAAAAAAAAAAAAAAAAGAATCACACAAGGACATTATGGTTAATTAGGAAAAGAAAAGTAATCACTATATATGAAAAATAAAGACTTTACATTGATGAAGGACAAAAAAAAAAAAAAAACTCATTCAGGGACCACATCAATGTCATCAAAATAGAGGAAAAATTATTACTAGAATAAGGAAGGATATTAAACAATTATAAAAAGACAATTCAGAAGAAACACATCACAATCTGTACACACTTAATAACACAGCCTCAAAATACACAAAGCAAAGTCTTACAAAGCTAAAATGGGAAAGAAAAAACTCCAAATATTCCACAGCACATCCCCTCACTAACTGATAAAACAAGCAGAAAAAGAGTCAGTAGATTAATTTATGAACCATCACACTACATTAAGGAAAATTATTACAGAAGATACATTAATTTTGGGTGGACACAGAACAGCAACCAAAACAGACCACATGCTACATTAAAAATCACATCTCTGACAATTTCAAGGACCAAAATCACTGAGAATGTGTTTTCTGACCATGTGATATTCACACAGAAATCAAAGGTGAAGTCACCGTGAAAATTAGAAAACACCTCAAAGTAAGTAATCCTAAACATCTCTCAGCTCGCGGGACATAGCTGACCCTGTTCTAAAGAAAGCTAACAGACTGAATATTTTTTTTAAATAGACCAAAACCTCGTACAGACACCGTCACAAAGAGCAGGCATCCGTGGTGACCTGGATGCTGACGTCTCCTCAGAGTTCATGGTTGGAATCCTAATCCCGTGTGACAGTACTGGGGGGAGCCTTTGGGGTGGTTAAGTCACAAGCCCTCAGGCGTGGGGCGAATGCACCCCGAGAGCTGTCCCACCCCCGCCACCGCGGATGGCACGGTGAATGTGGCGGTGCTGACCACGCACTGACCCAACACGGCCTTTGCCTGGGACTCGAGTCCCCCGGCTGTGAGGACCACGTCTAGTCCTCGGTCTAGGACACTTTGCTGGGGCACCCACGGCGCGTGAAAACGCTTTCACCTGTGGTCACAGAAGCAGGACTAAATGACGGCAAGGTGCCACCATCTGTCAAAATTCTTTCTAAAAACCCAGGACAACGATGGCAAGGCAGGTGTCCCCAAGGATGCGTGGGCCATGACTGCTTTGGCAAAGGGTCTGGCAGGCGAGACAGAACACCACGTCCTACAGCTCAGCCATGCGTTCCTCGGTAGCACAAATTCCTCGTGTGCACCAAAATCACGCACACCGGTGTTGTTTGCAACAACCAAACCCTGGAAAAAACTCCAATGTCCACTGGTAGCAAAATGAATAACTACACCATGGGACAACAGGAGTAAATGTCACACATAACACACGTGAAAGACGTCCCCGTGTGACTCGGAAGAGAGCGCACTGCAACTGAGACGGCGTGAGACAGAAGTCACCTTCCGGTCAGGGCCATGAGTGAGCTCTGGGGTGCCCACAATGTCCACGTCGTGACCTAGGTACACGGATACATTTTGGTTTTGGGTTTTCTTGTTGTTGCTGTTTGGATTTTTGGTGGGACTGGGGTTTGAACTCAGGGCTTTGTGCTTGCTAGGCAGGTGCTCTAACACTTGAGTCAATCCTCCAGCCCTTTTATTTCCCCTCTAGTTATTTTTAAGATAGGGTCTTGCTTTTTTTTTTCTTTTTTTATCCCTAGGCCCTCCTGGACTGCAATTTTATGCTTCCCACTGACTCTGGGATTACAGATGTGAACCACAATGCTCAGCTTTTGGTTGAGATGGGGTCTCACTAACTTTTTTCCAGAGCTGACCTGGAATTGCAATCCTTCCAATCTCCACCTCCTGAGTAGCTGGGATGATAGGCGTGAGCCACCAGCACCCAGCTTGCTTTAGTTATTTTTTTAGATGGAATCTTGTGTTTTTGCTCAGAACAGCATTAGACCGTAATCTTCTTATTTATGCTTCCCTTATA
Organism: Castor canadensis; assembly: GCF_047511655.1. Classification (NCBI taxonomy): domain Eukaryota; kingdom Metazoa; phylum Chordata; class Mammalia; order Rodentia; family Castoridae; genus Castor; species Castor canadensis. The sequence continues at coordinate 11,070 of NW_027395478.1, read as the reverse complement.
GGACGCACCTATAAGGGATGACAGGCGTGCACCACCACACGCAGCTTTTATTGGTTGGGATAGGGTCTTGCTAACTTTTTTCCCAGGCTGACTTTGAACCTCATTCCTTCCGATCTCTATGTCCTGAGTAGCTGGGATTACAGGCAAAAGCCACGGCACTTGGCTTGCATGTCCCATTTCAACAAAATGTGTAGCTATCCTCAGTGAATCCTGCATTTAACTTTCGTATTTACACACATCATATCTGTCCTGATTCATTTCGAAGGAAGTCGGTCAAGCAATAATACTAGCTCGCTTCTTCTTGTCTGAGCAGTGGAAACACCACCATGTCTGACCACAGCAGTTCAACAGGATCGTAACCACACCACACGGAATCTATACAAAACAACAAAACTCCCAGGGGGTGTCACACTGTGACTCTGCTCCCTGAGCCCCAAATGCTACTTCAAATTTAACCATCAGAGCAGCGTGACAAAAACATGGAGTAAACAGGTGGAACTCACATGCCGAAAACTTTCAGTCAGGATGGGAGATCCAATGCATGCTCCTTTTCCTCTGCTGTACCAAATGCTTTTATTTTTATTATTGTTGTGCTGGGGTGCATTGTGACATTTACAAAAGTTCTTACAATATATCAAATATATCACAGTGGAATTCACCCCCTCCATTATTCTCTTTTACCCCCTCATTCCTGGAATAGTTTCAACAGGTCTCATTTTTCCATTTCCATACATGAGTGCATAATATTCCACCACAGCCACCTTACCAAATGGCTCCCAAGATGGATTAATAGCAAGACAGCCCAACACCCAAATTAAGTCAACCCAGGGAAGACAGGACTGAGTCCCGGGGAAATACCAGGGGACTTGCTTTAAAGCCTGCATGGACCAGGCTCCCTCCCCCGCTCCCCCACACCCACCCCTTCTCTAGAGCCGAAGGCAAGAGCTCGGGTCACACGTGTCCCACCACCAACTAGAGAAGCCACACAGGAATTCCCGCTGCTCCGCTCCTTACGTGCAGCGGCACCTGCTCCACAGGGTCAGTGCACGGAAGCGTTTAGAACATCAGTCACACTAAGTCCCCTTAAATAGCGGACATCAGTGTCATTCGCTCAGCTACAGGCAACAGGGGTGTCGGTCCCGGACTGGAGCCTGCACCCGCTCTCCTTATAAAGAGGGCGGTCATCCCTGATGGGTGAGCCCAAAGTGGGAGTCATGACCCGAGAGGGGCGAGAGATCTCTGCAAACACACCAAGACACCGAAGCGGTGACGGCGAGCCAGCCCTGCCAAGGGCACAGCCATGCGTCCCCCAGACAAAAACCCTCCTTCCCAGCTTCCAGTCCATCCCTGTTGCCCACTGACCTCAGTGCAAGCCCCACTGGTCACCATGCCAACCCCTCACTCAGCCTTTCCAGGAAGGACAGGGGACAAAACCTGCCCCAGCTTCATCAAGTTCTTCATCCTTATAGACTCACAGAAATTTGAGGAAGACCAGAAACATGGGACAAGGGGTCAAACAGGAAGGAAAGTGACCATCTAGGCATTGAGGTGAACTCGGAAAGCTTCCATTAAAACCCACAGATAAATGTGAGAGAACACTACACACATAAAACAAGAGAAGGCTACTATGATAAAGGAGCGTCCAGAAGAAGATGGAAAAATCAACAGAACAGATGCTGCTGAGATCAGAGCTGTGTCTGGGAAGACAGAGTCCAGGAAACGTCCCAGCGAAAGAACGAGAGGCGGGAAGAAGAAGGACTTTGGTCCCATCCCCTCCTGGCTCAGGCGGCCCAGGGCCACCCCCATTCTGAGTGCTCTGCCCCCACGTCGGAAGAAGACCTGCTGCCCCCAGGCCTGCTTGGGGCTTCCAGGAGCCAATGTTAAGCTGTGGACCCACTTGGGAAAAAGGGCTCCAAGAAGGAGCAATGGCCCATTTGTAAGAGGCTGACCCCTCTCCGTTCTCACACCTGGAAATTCCCGGCTAGTCCACAGATCTGGACGGATCCTTTCTACTTACTCCTGTAGCTTTCCTGAGAAAGAGCGGCCACAGGTTATGTGGCCTGGTGGCTCTCTGTTCACACGACACTGGGCAGGACTTCCTCCAAAGAATGTCCTCCCTTCCCTCATTGCACCCTCATGCTGGTGTCCATCCACCTGTATTTTTCTCTGGTTGCTTTCCATTAGGATTGATGGATGTAGCTGGTGTCTATTCCACAAATATCTTCATTTTTTTTTTGCCATGCTGGGACCTGAACTCAGGTCACTCCACCAGCCCTTTTTGTGTGAAGGGGTTTTTCGAGATAGGGTCTTGTGAACTATTTGCTGGGGGCTGGCTTTGAGCCATGATCCTCCTGATCTCTGCTTCCTGAGTAGCTGGGATTACAGGCGTGAGCACCGGGCACCCAGCTTGTTTCTTTCAAAGCTCACCAATGATCATTAGTTACAGATGTCCGGGTCTTCAAGGTTTGACTCTGACTGGAACTAACTGGGATTTTGTGTTTGATTCCTTTCCTAGAAAAATTATGGTCTTCCAGAATTTGCTTCGTAGAAGACCCTGCACGGTTAAGGCAGAGACTTTGGGAATGTAATTGATCAGGAAGGTCACTTTCTTCCTGGGACTCTGGGTTCCGGGAGCCCATTTGTACCTGGGGCCAGGCCCATGTGGGAAGGTGGGGTCACCCGGGGGTTTCTTGCGGAGGGAGTTACTCCCTTCCTGTCTTCATGTAGGATCTGAGGTGTCCTGTACCATTTTCCACTGACTAGACAGGCAAGATCCCGACAAGGGCCTGCCAAGTAGCTGTTTAGGTGAATTTTAGAAGTCAGATGGTAAAATGACAGAGTTTTGAGCCATATAAAATAATTTGCCTAGAAAAATATATCTTATTTTCCTCAAGCCATCCTGTCTAACCTGGGAAAGGATGAAAGGGATTTTAACACTTTCAAAAGGAGGTAGAAAGTAGGAGCCTAAGGTGTTTAATTCCTAATGCTCACCAGTGTCAGTCTCAAGAAAGTTCTAGCACAAATAATATGCCTGAGTATTTTAAAATGAATAAGCAAAGGTTGCTTTTAAATGAAAAAACTGTATAACCAGTCCTTGGCTAAAATTGAAGAAAAAAGACAAAAAATACAAGCTAAAATCTTCTCAAAATTTTCACTTAGTTATAAGAACAAAGAGGCAGGCTCTGCTGAACAAGTCTGCAATCCCAGCTACCTGGCAGGCGTAAATAGGAAGGTCATGGTCTAAGGCCAGCCCCAGGCAAAGAGCGTGAGCCCCTATCCAAAAAATAATGAATGTTCAAAGGGTTGGTGTGTGACTCCAGCGGGAGAGTACCTGCCTAGCAAGTGCGAGGACCCGAGTTCAAACCCCAGTACTGCCAAAAAAAGAAAAAAGAGGCAGTTTCCCTGTTCCCTGACATAATCAGTCTGAGAGAAATCGTTTTCCTGACTGCATGTGTGCGCATACACAAATACAAACACGCACATTTCCTTCACAAAAATGACAATAAGTTATACACATTCAACAAGATCACCCCAAAGAGACCTTTGCATTTTAGTGTCTGCTTCACAAAAAGTGTCACTGCCAGGGTGGCGTCTGCTCTGTGTCGCACTGGTCCTCCGCGCTCTGCAGACACCGAGTGTTCTCGTTCCGAGGGCCGTGTTACTGAGATCTCGTCCGAGGCAAAGACCTGAAGGTAACTATTTCTTGTAATCTTTTGTTTTTAGGACTTGGGAGTTAATTTCTAAATTAAGTTCATTTTTCTTTGAAAAAAAATTTTAATTTCTACTTTATAAAGTCAAGCGGAGTTTTTTTCCCCCTATTAATTTTGTTTGACCTGCATGAGCTTCAGGAGGGAGATAATGGATCTGTGACTTTTTTAAAAAGCTTTAGACTAAACAGAAAAACCCTACAGACAGAGGAAAGGTCCAAAAGTCCAGGCCCAGGACAACAGGAGGAGGGAGGGGGAGAGGGAGAGAGAGAGAGAGAGAGAGAGAGAGAGAGAGAGAGAGAGAGAGAGAGAGAGCGCGCGCCTCAGTGGGGATAACGGTAAGGAGTTCTCTCAAAGAAGATCCTAGAAGGTAAAGCTTGTGCCACCAGAAATCTGAAAGGACCTTGCAGCAGCAGCAATGCAAATGAGACACCTTAGGAAGGCACCCATGAATACCGGCCGGGGACAAGGACATCAAAGCCACCTGGCACAGGCACCAAACAACCAGCGGCTTCTCTGCCCACATTCTCCCCCACGCTCCAAACCCACAGGGCCAGCAGCTCTGGGGTGACAGGGACCACACACCCTCCTGATGGCCGTGGCCTGCCTGAGGCCGCCTAGCTAGGGAGGGGATTCACCTCAACCACGGTCAAAGTGGGGTGACCAGAGAGCCAGAGTTCTGGCGAGCAAACTGAAGCTGTGCTAAAGGCCTCGAAGCCATAAACCTTCACCCTGGCAAACGTGGACGTGAGCAGGGGTGAATCCCAGATTCTCCGCTCCGCCTGTGCCCTGTGATCTCAGGTGACTTCTGAGAAGGCTCCTGTGCCCATACGCCCTTCTGCCACTGGACAAAGAGCACAGCCCCCCTCCCGTGTCTCTCGGTGTCACCCCAGAGTGCGGACTCCTCTGTGCATCTTTACCGTCCCCACTCAGATCCACCCAACACGAGCCGAGCCTGTCACACTCTGAAAGGGTTATTCCCGCCTCCTCTGTCCTCTCCTCTCAGCCCTGCCTCCTAAGGAGCCCCAGACACGGGCTTTCCCCATCCTCTCACTTCCTGCTCACCCCTCAACCCACATAAGGCCACCGCTGTCACCGTCCACCCGATGACACACACACCCCTCTTCTTGCTGGCACAACCCAGACTTTGGTCCAGGAGCCAACGTGCCAGCCCACCGCTGTCTGCACACCACAACACGCCTTCCATCCACGGGGATGGAGGCCTCGCCATGTTCAGAGGGACCTAAGTGGAATCACTGGCGGTGGGGATTTCTCAGACGCTTTTGGTTTCTTAATGTAAGTTTTCACCTTGACTGTGAGGGCAATGGCCGAGATTGCAGCAGCCAGCTGGCCACCATGGGAAAAATAAAAACTTCAGTAACTGCAAAGATGAAGACTGGTTCTAGAAGACCTGGTTCAGTAAGTTCTGAGCACAGCCTCCCACTTCATGTTTCCTAAGACAAAGAAGCCACTGTGAGCAGGGCTTTTATCACCTACTTGCAGCCGACCCCATTCCTTCCCGACACACCTTATGAGCTGGCTCCACTGAAACCGCCCTCACCAGTGACCTTTATTTCTGCATCCCAGGAAAAATTTCAGCTCCTAGCTTAGACGACCCGAGGCATTGAGTCTACTGACCATTCCTTCCTGGAGATGCTCGCTTTCCTTGGCCTCTTCTCTCTGGACTCTCCTTGGTCACCACTGGAATTCCATTTTTCTCCAACCAGGCTTACAACCTTGGCCTTCTATCTCTCTTGCCCTAAATAATCTCTGTAGATGTTTTTATCTCATATCATGGATTTATTAATTGCTGATACATGCTACATAACTCCAGCCCAATGTAAACTTCAATTTTTCCATACCTGGCTCCCAGGAGGTGATTTCTAGTAGGAAATTTTCTTTGGATATTCCAAATACACCTCAAACCCAAAACTTATAAACTCATCATCCCCCTTCCCTGCCAGTATTTTACTCTCAATTAGTACAACTACTAACCACACAGTTGAGAAAACCTGGAATCTGAAAGTTGTCTTAGCTTTACAAGATGTTAAAGGAGGTATGAGTGTGTGTTCATATATCCATCCATCCATATTTACACATACGTTATCTGTTAAAAAAGAAAAAAAAACAGCTGAGCAGAAACTTACAAGTGAAAGGCATGGATCAATTTGATTCTTCTTTGAAAATAAGAAGATGCCTCCTTCCTGGCAAAATAGCAAAGAATACAGAACTTCAACCAAAAATAAACACTGATAAGTTAACAACCTGTAGGTGCTGAAGCTCTCAGGAAGAAAGGATGATTTGGGAGCTGGTGGACTGGCTCAAGTGGTAGAGTGCCTGCCTAGCAATCGTGAGGCCCTGAGTTCAAACCCCAGTGCCGCCAAAGAAAAGAAAGAAACGATGATTCACCCAGCACCTTGAAATAAAAACTTTCAGAACCACAAAAGTTCCATGGAGCTCCCTACTCTAATATACCTCTCTCTCTCTCTCTCTCTCTCTCTCTCTCATATACACACACACACATTCTCTCTCCCCTCTCTCCCCTCTCTCCCTCCCTCTCTCTGTGTCTCTCTTCTCTCTCACACACACACACCCTCCTCCCCCCTCTTCTCTCTTTCTCTCTCTCTCTCTCACACACACACACATTCTCTCTCCCCCCTCCCTCTGTCTCTGTCTCTCTCTCTGTCTCTCTCTCTCTCCCCACCACAACCTCCTTTCCAAATCCCATCCATTCTACATTCCAGATCTCTTGACTCCATCATCACCTCACCCTGGACAGGCTTCTATACCTGGACTCTCGAGTTCCCTCCACACCACTGCGTGAGCACCCAAAACACCCAGTGAATAATCCCTTGCCCCAAACGGATTCAGTGAGCCCCACTGCCTTTAAAATAAAGCTATACTTCCTCACAGAGCCCCACCCCTCTGTGGTCCTCCAGCCTCATCCAAGCCACCACCCCCCTAAGCACCCCACGCCTCCACTGCTGGACTCCAGGTCACTCAGATCGCCCTGCTCTGTCCTGCCTTTGTAGAGCTGTCCTCCTTGCCTGGAAGGTCACCCACCGAGCTGACTCCTGCGCGACCTTCAAGGCTCAGCTGAGGTGTCACTGGGATGTCCTGCTTGACTCTGCAGGTGCCTTTTCTGTGGGTCCCCTTCATACACCACGTGCTAACACAGCTCTTACCATCCTGACACACCGCCTGTTGACATGTCATCTCTTCCAGTGACCTGTGGGACCCTTGAAGGCCAGATCGCGTCCTACACATCCTGGAACCCCAGCAGGAGGCCATGACCCGTTTCCAGGCAAAAGAACTGAAGGTCCCTGAGGTAATTGTGGGTATGTTAAGGACACTGTATGAATTTCCACTATTGACACTTGTCTCCCACAAGCAAGTGACAGCAACGATGATAGCAAAGATGATGGCAGTGCTTTGCTTGGTGCTATTTGAGTGTCACCGGTGAAATGTATGTTGAACTTTAATTTCCTCATGAGGTCTTAAGAGGTGGGCTCTCCCCTCGTGTTAAATCACTGCAGCACTGGATTAAAGGGTGACCTTGTCACAAAGGCAGCTCTTTTGGTCCAGCTTGTCCTGTCTCACCAAGTGAAGTCCACTGCTGCCTTGGAACTCTGCAGAATCCCCACCAGCAAGAAGAATCTCACCAGATGCAGCTCCTCGAATGAAACCCCCAGAACCATGAGCTGGATAAACCTTTGTTCTTTACAAGGTACTCAGAATTTTTAAAATTATCCCTAAATTGCAAACAGAAAAACAGACAAGACACTTGATTCAGGGCTGGCAGGGCTGGCTACCATTTGCTGGGTAAATCGCTCCGGGTTGTGAGGGAACAGCCATGGGGTCTCCCAGCCTGAGGGACTTCCATGAAGTTAAGAAGGTGAAAAAGAACTCATGCTGGATGGCAAATAACAGAAAAGAGAAAGAGTGATGATTAACTCAATCACCTAACCCTATTTCCGTTCAAAATAGGTAAAAGCACAAAGTTACTGACTTGTGGTTGTGTCTGGACCACTTTTTAAGAATCAAATAGGACTTAAGACCAGAAAGTTAAAAGGAAAAAATTACTACTAAAAAAAAAAAAAAAAAAAAAACCTAGTTGAACAGAAAGGCATGGGCAATTTGATTTCCCTTTAAAATTAGAAAATGCATCTAGATTTTAAACAAAGCAGCCCATACGTCGGGACCGGCAGGTGCTGAAGTTGTCGGGAAGAAGGACTGGGTCAACCACCGCCTTGTTAATTAAATCCTCAGGGCCACCAAGGCTCCATGGAGCCCCGAACGCCGTGTTTTCCTCCTCTCACGATGACCACACTCAAGTTCCCACTCTGCAAGAAAAGCCAGACTTAAGCAAAGCGTGGCACCCGTGCAGAACAAACCATCCCCTCGGTACAACCAGTTCCTCCCAGCCCTCTCCTCTTCCTCTGCGCCTTTCTCAACGCCAGCTGGACGGATTCAGTGTTTGGGGTGTTGGGGGACCGGGGAGGGGAGCAGAATCCCTGTTGCTTTTACCACAGGAGACCTCAGGGAGGGGATGCTCACTGACCTCACAGTCCTCTCTTTTTGGAGATTTGAAGCCCCTGGGAGATAAGAATGATGAACACAAAACAGGAAAGGGAGAGGGAGAGGGCAGACTGAAGGACACAAGGTATTTCCAGCCACACTGGATTAAGTTGGATTAAGAGATAAGAGCCAGACATTTCCAGGATTTCATAAAAACTCCTTGACCTTAGTTCCCATTAAACTTGTGAACCTCTTTACAACTCAGAAGTTAAGGTTTGGCTGGTGGAGTGGTTCAAGTGGTAGAGTGCTTCAAGGGGAAGCCCTGAGTTCAAACCTCTTACTGCCCACCTCCCCCCAAAAAAGTTAAGGTTTGAAACCTCACCACTGCTTGTAGGGTGGGGATTTCCCCCTTCCTCAGCACGACCCCTTCACATAAGAAAAGTCAGTCTGGAATTACAACCCAGCCCCTTCCCTGTCTCTTCCTCACACCCCTTTTCTGGGCAGCCCATCCCCTGCCTCCTAGCAGACCCTCCCATGGAACTCTACCCTTCCAAACTCTTCGAGGGCCACACAGCTATATGGTACTCATTTGTTTCCATGGTGTCATTTTAGCTCAAGGACAAAGGGCAAAAACCAAATGGGATGTCATTGAAATTGTAGCAAATAAATAGTAACAATAAAAGGTACTGCTGGTGTATTTTGAGATGCTGATAAGAGAAAAAGTAAAAATAAAAATGCTACCTTCCTTCCCTTCCCATGAAAACCTGACTTTGCTCAGTACTTACGAACGTGCCTCCTTTATAGAATATGCCCTTGAAAATGTATGCATCACTCCAGTTTTCATAATTCAAAACATTTTAAATTCACTTAGAAACTTGCTTATTTAAAAATATTAGCTGGGTTCAAGGGTTCACGGCTGTCACCCCAAATACAAAGAAGACATAAACGGGAGGGTCATAGTCCAGGCAAAAACACAGGCCCTATTAGAAAAACAACTATAAAGTAAAAAGGACTGGGGTCGTGGCTCAAGTGACCAAGTGCCTGCCTAATAAGCACAAAGCCCTGAGTTCAAATCCCACTACCACCAAAATAAATAAATAAAAACATCATCAAGGAATCTTTTGGTAAAATAAAAGGGTGTCGAAGGGTAATTATTTAAATTTAAACAAAATACTTTTTCACCTGTTTCTTGTCCCTCCCGTCACTGCATGGCCTTTTCCTACAGTTACACGGACGGTTTTTGCTGCCCACTTGAGTCAGGAAAAGCCCACTCTCTGATCTCAAGGCAGATTTGAAAGCCTTCATCTGCTTTGCCTTTTCTGTGTCAAACTGAAATTTACTGAGTCAGAAAATTGAGTCATTTTGCCTTTTTAAAAGCAGCTATCATGACAAAGCAAGAAAAGAAATTCTGATCAAATTCCACAGCCACACTAAGGGAGTGACAGTGTTGTCACGTTAGCATGCAGGGGCCTATGAGCCACAACAAACTCACAAAAGTGAGGTGGGGGCCAGAGAAGGCTTCGTCCTCCTGCAGCCCTGCAGGAGGGACGAAGAGCAGGACACATTGTCACGTCCACGCTGATGGACGGTGGCTTTGGAGCAAGGCTGTCCATTAAAAAACTCCTTTAGGCCAGGGCTTAAACCTACACAGCAGTGTTGCAGGTGTCTTCTGCAGCCCTACAAACAAATGACCTTTCAAGCAAACGTTCTGCTCGGCTCTCCCGCCTCTGCTGGCTCCCCTCACGCTGAGAATGTTCTTGTCCCTTTAAAATCTAGTTTTCATCCTCCCCCTCTTTCCTTTGCTCAATTTCCTGAGCTCTGAGAAATTCCAAGCACCCTCCAACCACGTTCACTTATCACCAAGCACCCACATTGTTAGGGGTAGCCTCAGATCCTCCCGAGTCCAGATCTAAGATCCAGCTGCCTCCTGGACATCCCAGTTCGTGCCCCATTCTGGACTCCTTTCCCCCCACCTCTCCCCAAGCTTGCCCCACACCGTGCCCTCTCCCCAATACAGTCCCCACTGCCCAGGTGACAGCAAGAGGGGCTAGAAGGGGACCTCAGATGTGATGACTTCTACTCTTGACCTCAAAAATGCATGTAAGTCCAAAACTAATTCAACTTGACTTTGGAAAACAATCAAACACACACAGCCCAAAGCCAATGCTGCCAGTGTCCTTCATTGACTGTTCACACCCGCAGGCCACATGCCCTAGAATTCCAAAGGAGCGTTACACTGATGTGGGGTGCTCTGAGCTGGGAGGTTTGCCGCTCAGGACCTGTGCTGGTCCCTTAGCTTTGTCTCCTGGCCCCAAATGCACCCTCTACCTCCCAGTGTTCTGGTACTTCTAGCAGAAGTCCCATGGGAGGGAGGGAGGGAGGGAGGAAGAGGTAGGGGGATAGAGAGAGGGGGAGAGAGAGAGAACACCTAGAATCTACTTTCTTTGCGAGTGTCCACGGTACCATACAACCCAGGTCTATTTTAAGTGTCTTCCTCTCTCCAGACATAACAGGTTTTAGGATTCAATGAAGAAGGTTCTCAATCCTGATGCATCTCCCTCCTTCAGCACTTCCTCCTCTGTCCCAGGGAGCCCGGACAGTTCTGTCTTAACCCCATAGTGCAGCCTCCCCAAAGTTGTCACCTCCACTGCTGCAGCCCTGCTCTGACCACCAGCACCTGTCACTGGTCCAACTCCTGAGTCACCTTGGAGACACACGGTGGTAACAGGTGGATTGCATCTTTAGGAGGTAATTCTCCTTGGCTCTCCTCTGCTTCTGGTCCCTTTGCTCTAGAATATCACAAGGATGCTTGTGTGGCAAACAGTCTTAGAAGATCAGTGTCTCT
>NW_027395477.1:0-24493 GCF_047511655.1 Castor canadensis | reverse complement strand
GTGGGATCCCGCCTCCCACGGCAGAGCCTGCGGTCACAGGGACAGAGGGCGCAGGCCGCCAGAGCTCCGGATGCCAGCGGCAGCTCCCCGTCCCGCTCAAAGGGAGGGAGGGCCGCCGCTGGCGCCCAGTCGCCTGTGCCACCCTCCGGGTCTCAAAGCACTCCTCAGTCAGCTCAAGGACCGGGGCCACCTGGCCTTCGGGGTCACATGGGCTTGGGCACGACGGAAGGGACCGCTTGCCCCCGTGGAACAGACATTCTCCCCGTGGACAACCTCAGGTGCCGGGACCCTCTGCTCCGCCTTGGAAAACCCACCTTCTGCAATGTATGCCCAACGCAATCAGGCCGAGCAGATTGACCCCCTCGGCCCGGCCCCAGTGTGTGATGGGGCTCTGTGCGTGAGGGCTTGCTCTTCCCCACCTACACCAGGCACGGCATCTAACACACACACACACACACACACACACCACGCAGAGACACCCAGACCACGCACGCACGCACGGGGACGCACCCTCCTCTCCCCCACCCCACACACGAGCAGCCGAAGGACAAGAGGGTATGGCTGGGGCCTGAGCGGGAACAAGCGAAGCCTTGGTTTGCGGCCCCTCGGCCAACTGCATCAGGATTTTTGTCTGGGCTCGGAGGCCAGAGGATCTCTGCCATTTGCTAGCAGGGCCAGGGATGGCAGGAGGGTGGGTACGGGGCTCAGCCAGGGCCAGTTCTGCTGGCACGATCCTGTAGCACGTGGCCGCGTAGCACGGGGCCGGGTCTGAAGGAGGCCAAGCAGGGGCACAAGACCCAGCAGCGGCACAGGGAAGAGGCCCAGGGCACCCAGGAGCAGACGAGACCCGGGAGTCGTGCGTGCTTGGCGTGGCCGCGGGCCCCGTGACGCCCGAGGACTCGAGTGCTCAGCCCCGTGTAGTGGCCGCGAAGGCCTGCCTGGGAGAAACGCCCCGGGAGGCCGGCAGGAACCCGGGATCGGAAGGGATGTGGAGGGGCCCCGGGTCGGAGGAGATGGCTTTGGCTGTGTTTGGTTTTGTTTCTTCTTCCCAAGATCCCGGGTGTGAAAGGGGCCAGAGGTGAAGTCCTGGGCTGGAAAGCCTCACGATTCAGCCCCGCAGCCCCAGGCCCTGAGTGTGGAGGAGGGCGGAGCGGGTCGGCGAAGGGCGCGGCTGCCGTTTTCCTGATGGGCTGGAGGGGCAGTGGCGCTTTCCGGACGAAGAGGACCGGAAGGGTCCCCGAGACCTCCGCTGGGAGCCACGCACCCACCCAAGGATACGGCTCCAGGAGGCGACGGAGGAGGGCGGCTGCTTGCCCTGGCCCGAGCTGTGCGTCCCCCGCCTTGGCCACAGCAGTGGACATTCCCAGAAGAACAAGCGCCCGAGAGCACTGAGAAATTTTCCCCCGAGAAAACTTGACCCTCGTCCTGGCAGCAGGACACCTCGGGAAGAAAGCCACCCAGCGGCCACCTGGGCGAGACCGGCTGCCCGAGCAGGCGCGCGGGGCCTCTGGCCGCTGGCCCCGGGCTGCCAGCCCCCACCCGGACTCCCAGCCGTGCCAGGAGAGCAGCGTGGAGACGCACGCCGGGGCCCTCGGCAGGCTCTTGGGGCTCCCGGAGGCGGCGGCTAGCGTCTACGGCCATACCACCCTGAACGCGCCCGATCTCGTCTGATCTCGGAAGCTAAGCAGGGTCGGGCCTGGTTAGTACTTGGATGGGAGACCGCCTGGGAATACCGGGTGCTGTAGGCTTTTGCTCCTCCCTCCCTCGCTGCTCCTTTTGTCTTCGGGGACTTCGCCACCACCCCCCCCACCACCACCACCACCCCCAGCACCACCACCACCACCACCACCACAACGACCCACCGTGACCACGACCCCGACCCCGTCCGGGCCACCCGCCAGACCCACGCACACCGAATCCTCACAGCTACGTCCCCGAATCCTCTCCCCTCCCCACACTCTCCTGGGGCACGCGCCCGCGACACGGGTCACCAGCGAGGTTGGTCCCAGGCCACGTTGGGGACCGCTCCCCAACTGCCCTCCAGGCGGGCGGGGAGGGACGTGCGGAAGCCATGAGAAAGTGGGTCCTGCACCCCAGCGGGCCCCACAGCGGGACGCGCCACACCTGGGCTCGCCACAAGGTGGTGCACTGGGTCCAGGGCAAGACGCCAGGGGACAGAGAAGCAGGGAGCCTCAGTCGGGTGCTGCTCCACGTCGCGCTCCGTCGCTCAACCCAAGACAGGGCAGCCAGCGCGCGACCTCTACGTGGGATCCCGCCTCCCACGGCAGAGCCTGCGGTCACAGGGACAGAGGGCGCAGGCCGCCAGAGCTCCGGATGCCAGCGGCAGCTCCCCGTCCCGCTCAAAGGGAGGGAGGGCCGCCGCTGGCGCCCAGTCGCCTGTGCCACCCTCCGGGTCTCAAAGCACTCCTCAGTCAGCTCAAGGACCGGGGCCACCTGGCCTTCGGGGTCACATGGGCTTGGGCACGACGGAAGGGACCGCTTGCCCCCGTGGAACAGACATTCTCCCCGTGGACAACCTCAGGTGCCGGGACCCTCTGCTCCGCCTTGGAAAACCCACCTTCTGCAATGTATGCCCAACGCAATCAGGCCGAGCAGATTGACCCCCTCGGCCCGGCCCCAGTGTGTGATGGGGCTCTGTGCGTGAGGGCTTGCTCTTCCCCACCTACACCAGGCACGGCATCTAACACACACACACACACACACACACACCACGCAGAGACACCCAGACCACGCACGCACGCACGGGGACGCACCCTCCTCTCCCCCACCCCACACACGAGCAGCCGAAGGACAAGAGGGTATGGCTGGGGCCTGAGCGGGAACAAGCGAAGCCTTGGTTTGCGGCCCCTCGGCCAACTGCATCAGGATTTTTGTCTGGGCTCGGAGGCCAGAGGATCTCTGCCATTTGCTAGCAGGGCCAGGGATGGCAGGAGGGTGGGTACGGGGCTCAGCCAGGGCCAGTTCTGCTGGCACGATCCTGTAGCACGTGGCCGCGTAGCACGGGGCCGGGTCTGAAGGAGGCCAAGCAGGGGCACAAGACCCAGCAGCGGCACAGGGAAGAGGCCCAGGGCACCCAGGAGCAGACGAGACCCGGGAGTCATGCGTGCTTGGCGTGGCCGCGGGCCCCGTGACGCCCGAGGACTCGAGTGCTCAGCCCCGTGTAGTGGCCGCGAAGGCCTGCCTGGGAGAAACGCCCCGGGAGGCCGGCAGGAACCCGGGATCGGAAGGGATGTGGAGGGGCCCCGGGTCGGAGGAGATGGCTTTGGCTGTGTTTGGTTTTGTTTCTTCTTCCCAAGATCCCGGGTGTGAAAGGGGCCAGAGGTGAAGTCCTGGGCTGGAAAGCCTCACGATTCAGCCCCGCAGCCCCAGGCCCTGAGTGTGGAGGAGGGCGGAGCGGGTCGGCGAAGGGCGCGGCTGCCGTTTTCCTGATGGGCTGGAGGGGCAGTGGCGCTTTCCGGACGAAGAGGACCGGAAGGGTCCCCGAGACCTCCGCTGGGAGCCACGCACCCACCCAAGGATACGGCTCCAGGAGGCGACGGAGGAGGGCGGCTGCTTGCCCTGGCCTGAGCTGTGCGTCCCCCGCCTTGGCCACAGCAGTGGACATTCCCAGAAGAACAAGCGCCCGAGAGCACTGAGAAATTTTCCCCCGAGAAAACTTGACCCTCGTCCTGGCAGCAGGACACCTCGGGAAGAAAGCCACCCAGCGGCCACCTGGGCGAGACCGGCTGCCCGAGCAGGCGCGCGGGGCCTCTGGCCGCTGGCCCCGGGCTGCCAGCCCCCACCCGGACTCCCAGCCGTGCCAGGAGAGCAGCGTGGAGACGCACGCCGGGGCCCTCGGCAGGCTCTTGGGGCTCCCGGAGGCGGCGGCTAGCGTCTACGGCCATACCACCCTGAACGCGCCCGATCTCGTCTGATCTCGGAAGCTAAGCAGGGTCGGGCCTGGTTAGTACTTGGATGGGAGACCGCCTGGGAATACCGGGTGCTGTAGGCTTTTGCTCCTCCCTCCCTCGCTGCTCCTTTTGTCTTCGGGGACTTCGCCACCACCCCCCCCACCACCACCACCACCCCCAGCACCACCACCACCACCACCACCACCACAACGACCCACCGTGACCACGACCCCGACCCCGTCCGGGCCACCCGCCAGACCCACGCACACCGAATCCTCACAGCTACGTCCCCGAATCCTCTCCCCTCCCCACACTCTCCTGGGGCGCGCGCCCGCGACACGGGTCACCAGCGAGGTTGGTCCCAGGCCACGTTGGGGACCGCTCCCCAACTGCCCTCCAGGCGGGCGGGGAGGGACGTGCGGAAGCCATGAGAAAGTGGGTCCTGCACCCCAGCGGGCCCCACAGCGGGACGCGCCACACCTGGGCTCGCCACAAGGTGGTGCACTGGGTCCAGGGCAAGACGCCAGGGGACAGAGAAGCAGGGAGCCTCAGTCGGGTGCTGCTCCACGTCGCGCTCCGTCGCTCAACCCAAGACAGGGCAGCCAGCGCGCGACCTCTACGTGGGATCCCGCCTCCCACGGCAGAGCCTGCGGTCACAGGGACAGAGGGCGCAGGCCGCCAGAGCTCCGGATGCCAGCGGCAGCTCCCCGTCCCGCTCAAAGGGAGGGAGGGCCGCCGCTGGCGCCCAGTCGCCTGTGCCACCCTCCGGGTCTCAAAGCACTCCTCAGTCAGCTCAAGGACCGGGGCCACCTGGCCTTCGGGGTCACATGGGCTTGGGCACGACGGAAGGGACCGCTTGCCCCCGTGGAACAGACATTCTCCCCGTGGACAACCTCAGGTGCCGGGACCCTCTGCTCCGCCTTGGAAAACCCACCTTCTGCAATGTATGCCCAACGCAATCAGGCCGAGCAGATTGACCCCCTCGGCCCGGCCCCAGTGTGTGATGGGGCTCTGTGCGTGAGGGCTTGCTCTTCCCCACCTACACCAGGCACGGCATCTAACACACACACACACACACACACACACCACGCAGAGACACCCAGACCACGCACGCACGCACGGGGACGCACCCTCCTCTCCCCCACCCCACACACGAGCAGCCGAAGGACAAGAGGGTATGGCTGGGGCCTGAGCGGGAACAAGCGAAGCCTTGGTTTGCGGCCCCTCGGCCAACTGCATCAGGATTTTTGTCTGGGCTCGGAGGCCAGAGGATCTCTGCCATTTGCTAGCAGGGCCAGGGATGGCAGGAGGGTGGGTACGGGGCTCAGCCAGGGCCAGTTCTGCTGGCACGATCCTGTAGCACGTGGCCGCGTAGCACGGGGCCGGGTCTGAAGGAGGCCAAGCAGGGGCACAAGACCCAGCAGCGGCACAGGGAAGAGGCCCAGGGCACCCAGGAGCAGACGAGACCCGGGAGTCGTGCGTGCTTGGCGTGGCCGCGGGCCCCGTGACGCCCGAGGACTCGAGTGCTCAGCCCCGTGTAGTGGCCGCGAAGGCCTGCCTGGGAGAAACGCCCCGGGAGGCCGGCAGGAACCCGGGATCGGAAGGGATGTGGAGGGGCCCCGGGTCGGAGGAGATGGCTTTGGCTGTGTTTGGTTTTGTTTCTTCTTCCCAAGATCCCGGGTGTGAAAGGGGCCAGAGGTGAAGTCCTGGGCTGGAAAGCCTCACGATTCAGCCCCGCAGCCCCAGGCCCTGAGTGTGGAGGAGGGCGGAGCGGGTCGGCGAAGGGCGCGGCTGCCGTTTTCCTGATGGGCTGGAGGGGCAGTGGCGCTTTCCGGACGAAGAGGACCGGAAGGGTCCCCGAGACCTCCGCTGGGAGCCACGCACCCACCCAAGGATACGGCTCCAGGAGGCGACGGAGGAGGGCGGCTGCTTGCCCTGGCCCGAGCTGTGCGTCCCCCGCCTTGGCCACAGCAGTGGACATTCCCAGAAGAACAAGCGCCCGAGAGCACTGAGAAATTTTCCCCCGAGAAAACTTGACCCTCGTCCTGGCAGCAGGACACCTCGGGAAGAAAGCCACCCAGCGGCCACCTGGGCGAGACCGGCTGCCCGAGCAGGCGCGCGGGGCCTCTGGCCGCTGGCCCCGGGCTGCCAGCCCCCACCCGGACTCCCAGCCGTGCCAGGAGAGCAGCGTGGAGACGCACGCCGGGGCCCTCGGCAGGCTCTTGGGGCTCCCGGAGGCGGCGGCTAGCGTCTACGGCCATACCACCCTGAACGCGCCCGATCTCGTCTGATCTCGGAAGCTAAGCAGGGTCGGGCCTGGTTAGTACTTGGATGGGAGACCGCCTGGGAATACCGGGTGCTGTAGGCTTTTGCTCCTCCCTCCCTCGCTGCTCCTTTTGTCTTCGGGGACTTCGCCACCACCCCCCCCACCACCACCACCACCCCCAGCACCACCACCACCACCACCACCACAACGACCCACCGTGACCACGACCCCGACCCCGTCCGGGCCACCCGCCAGACCCACGCACACCGAATCCTCACAGCTACGTCCCCGAATCCTCTCCCCTCCCCACACTCTCCTGGGGCGCGCGCCCGCGACACGGGTCACCAGCGAGGTTGGTCCCAGGCCACGTTGGGGACCGCTCCCCAACTGCCCTCCAGGCGGGCGGGGAGGGACGTGCGGAAGCCATGAGAAAGTGGGTCCTGCACCCCAGCGGGCCCCACAGCGGGACGCGCCACACCTGGGCTCGCCACAAGGTGGTGCACTGGGTCCAGGGCAAGACGCCAGGGGACAGAGAAGCAGGGAGCCTCAGTCGGGTGCTGCTCCACGTCGCGCTCCGTCGCTCAACCCAAGACAGGGCAGCCAGCGCGCGACCTCTACGTGGGATCCCGCCTCCCACGGCAGAGCCTGCGGTCACAGGGACAGAGGGCGCAGGCCGCCAGAGCTCCGGATGCCAGCGGCAGCTCCCCGTCCCGCTCAAAGGGAGGGAGGGCCGCCGCTGGCGCCCAGTCGCCTGTGCCACCCTCCGGGTCTCAAAGCACTCCTCAGTCAGCTCAAGGACCGGGGCCACCTGGCCTTCGGGGTCACATGGGCTTGGGCACGACGGAAGGGACCGCTTGCCCCCGTGGAACAGACATTCTCCCCGTGGACAACCTCAGGTGCCGGGACCCTCTGCTCCGCCTTGGAAAACCCACCTTCTGCAATGTATGCCCAACGCAATCAGGCCGAGCAGATTGACCCCCTCGGCCCGGCCCCAGTGTGTGATGGGGCTCTGTGCGTGAGGGCTTGCTCTTCCCCACCTACACCAGGCACGGCATCTAACACACACACACACACACACACACACCACGCAGAGACACCCAGACCACGCACGCACGCACGGGGACGCACCCTCCTCTCCCCCACCCCACACACGAGCAGCCGAAGGACAAGAGGGTATGGCTGGGGCCTGAGCGGGAACAAGCGAAGCCTTGGTTTGCGGCCCCTCGGCCAACTGCATCAGGATTTTTGTCTGGGCTCGGAGGCCAGAGGATCTCTGCCATTTGCTAGCAGGGCCAGGGATGGCAGGAGGGTGGGTACGGGGCTCAGCCAGGGCCAGTTCTGCTGGCACGATCCTGTAGCACGTGGCCGCGTAGCACGGGGCCGGGTCTGAAGGAGGCCAAGCAGGGGCACAAGACCCAGCAGCGGCACAGGGAAGAGGCCCAGGGCACCCAGGAGCAGACGAGACCCGGGAGTCGTGCGTGCTTGGCGTGGCCGCGGGCCCCGTGACGCCCGAGGACTCGAGTGCTCAGCCCCGTGTAGTGGCCGCGAAGGCCTGCCTGGGAGAAACGCCCCGGGAGGCCGGCAGGAACCCGGGATCGGAAGGGATGTGGAGGGGCCCCGGGTCGGAGGAGATGGCTTTGGCTGTGTTTGGTTTTGTTTCTTCTTCCCAAGATCCCGGGTGTGAAAGGGGCCAGAGGTGAAGTCCTGGGCTGGAAAGCCTCACGATTCAGCCCCGCAGCCCCAGGCCCTGAGTGTGGAGGAGGGCGGAGCGGGTCGGCGAAGGGCGCGGCTGCCGTTTTCCTGATGGGCTGGAGGGGCAGTGGCGCTTTCCGGACGAAGAGGACCGGAAGGGTCCCCGAGACCTCCGCTGGGAGCCACGCACCCACCCAAGGATACGGCTCCAGGAGGCGACGGAGGAGGGCGGCTGCTTGCCCTGGCCCGAGCTGTGCGTCCCCCGCCTTGGCCACAGCAGTGGACATTCCCAGAAGAACAAGCGCCCGAGAGCACTGAGAAATTTTCCCCCGAGAAAACTTGACCCTCGTCCTGGCAGCAGGACACCTCGGGAAGAAAGCCACCCAGCGGCCACCTGGGCGAGACCGGCTGCCCGAGCAGGCGCGCGGGGCCTCTGGCCGCTGGCCCCGGGCTGCCAGCCCCCACCCGGACTCCCAGCCGTGCCAGGAGAGCAGCGTGGAGACGCACGCCGGGGCCCTCGGCAGGCTCTTGGGGCTCCCGGAGGCGGCGGCTAGCGTCTACGGCCATACCACCCTGAACGCGCCCGATCTCGTCTGATCTCGGAAGCTAAGCAGGGTCGGGCCTGGTTAGTACTTGGATGGGAGACCGCCTGGGAATACCGGGTGCTGTAGGCTTTTGCTCCTCCCTCCCTCGCTGCTCCTTTTGTCTTCGGGGACTTCGCCACCACCCCCCCCACCACCACCACCACCCCCAGCACCACCACCACCACCACCACCACAACGACCCACCGTGACCACGACCCCGACCCCGTCCGGGCCACCCGCCAGACCCACGCACACCGAATCCTCACAGCTACGTCCCCGAATCCTCTCCCCTCCCCACACTCTCCTGGGGCGCGCGCCCGCGACACGGGTCACCAGCGAGGTTGGTCCCAGGCCACGTTGGGGACCGCTCCCCAACTGCCCTCCAGGCGGGCGGGGAGGGACGTGCGGAAGCCATGAGAAAGTGGGTCCTGCACCCCAGCGGGCCCCACAGCGGGACGCGCCACACCTGGGCTCGCCACAAGGTGGTGCACTGGGTCCAGGGCAAGACGCCAGGGGACAGAGAAGCAGGGAGCCTCAGTCGGGTGCTGCTCCACGTCGCGCTCCGTCGCTCAACCCAAGACAGGGCAGCCAGCGCGCGACCTCTACGTGGGATCCCGCCTCCCACGGCAGAGCCTGCGGTCACAGGGACAGAGGGCGCAGGCCGCCAGAGCTCCGGATGCCAGCGGCAGCTCCCCGTCCCGCTCAAAGGGAGGGAGGGCCGCCGCTGGCGCCCAGTCGCCTGTGCCACCCTCCGGGTCTCAAAGCACTCCTCAGTCAGCTCAAGGACCGGGGCCACCTGGCCTTCGGGGTCACATGGGCTTGGGCACGACGGAAGGGACCGCTTGCCCCCGTGGAACAGACATTCTCCCCGTGGACAACCTCAGGTGCCGGGACCCTCTGCTCCGCCTTGGAAAACCCACCTTCTGCAATGTATGCCCAACGCAATCAGGCCGAGCAGATTGACCCCCTCGGCCCGGCCCCAGTGTGTGATGGGGCTCTGTGCGTGAGGGCTTGCTCTTCCCCACCTACACCAGGCACGGCATCTAACACACACACACACACACACACACACCACGCAGAGACACCCAGACCACGCACGCACGCACGGGGACGCACCCTCCTCTCCCCCACCCCACACACGAGCAGCCGAAGGACAAGAGGGTATGGCTGGGGCCTGAGCGGGAACAAGCGAAGCCTTGGTTTGCGGCCCCTCGGCCAACTGCATCAGGATTTTTGTCTGGGCTCGGAGGCCAGAGGATCTCTGCCATTTGCTAGCAGGGCCAGGGATGGCAGGAGGGTGGGTACGGGGCTCAGCCAGGGCCAGTTCTGCTGGCACGATCCTGTAGCACGTGGCCGCGTAGCACGGGGCCGGGTCTGAAGGAGGCCAAGCAGGGGCACAAGACCCAGCAGCGGCACAGGGAAGAGGCCCAGGGCACCCAGGAGCAGACGAGACCCGGGAGTCGTGCGTGCTTGGCGTGGCCGCGGGCCCCGTGACGCCCGAGGACTCGAGTGCTCAGCCCCGTGTAGTGGCCGCGAAGGCCTGCCTGGGAGAAACGCCCCGGGAGGCCGGCAGGAACCCGGGATCGGAAGGGATGTGGAGGGGCCCCGGGTCGGAGGAGATGGCTTTGGCTGTGTTTGGTTTTGTTTCTTCTTCCCAAGATCCCGGGTGTGAAAGGGGCCAGAGGTGAAGTCCTGGGCTGGAAAGCCTCACGATTCAGCCCCGCAGCCCCAGGCCCTGAGTGTGGAGGAGGGCGGAGCGGGTCGGCGAAGGGCGCGGCTGCCGTTTTCCTGATGGGCTGGAGGGGCAGTGGCGCTTTCCGGACGAAGAGGACCGGAAGGGTCCCCGAGACCTCCGCTGGGAGCCACGCACCCACCCAAGGATACGGCTCCAGGAGGCGACGGAGGAGGGCGGCTGCTTGCCCTGGCCCGAGCTGTGCGTCCCCCGCCTTGGCCACAGCAGTGGACATTCCCAGAAGAACAAGCGCCCGAGAGCACTGAGAAATTTTCCCCCGAGAAAACTTGACCCTCGTCCTGGCAGCAGGACACCTCGGGAAGAAAGCCACCCAGCGGCCACCTGGGCGAGACCGGCTGCCCGAGCAGGCGCGCGGGGCCTCTGGCCGCTGGCCCCGGGCTGCCAGCCCCCACCCGGACTCCCAGCCGTGCCAGGAGAGCAGCGTGGAGACGCACGCCGGGGCCCTCGGCAGGCTCTTGGGGCTCCCGGAGGCGGCGGCTAGCGTCTACGGCCATACCACCCTGAACGCGCCCGATCTCGTCTGATCTCGGAAGCTAAGCAGGGTCGGGCCTGGTTAGTACTTGGATGGGAGACCGCCTGGGAATACCGGGTGCTGTAGGCTTTTGCTCCTCCCTCCCTCGCTGCTCCTTTTGTCTTCGGGGACTTCGCCACCACCCCCCCCACCACCACCACCACCCCCAGCACCACCACCACCACCACCACCACAACGACCCACCGTGACCACGACCCCGACCCCGTCCGGGCCACCCGCCAGACCCACGCACACCGAATCCTCACAGCTACGTCCCCGAATCCTCTCCCCTCCCCACACTCTCCTGGGGCGCGCGCCCGCGACACGGGTCACCAGCGAGGTTGGTCCCAGGCCACGTTGGGGACCGCTCCCCAACTGCCCTCCAGGCGGGCGGGGAGGGACGTGCGGAAGCCATGAGAAAGTGGGTCCTGCACCCCAGCGGGCCCCACAGCGGGACGCGCCACACCTGGGCTCGCCACAAGGTGGTGCACTGGGTCCAGGGCAAGACGCCAGGGGACAGAGAAGCAGGGAGCCTCAGTCGGGTGCTGCTCCACGTCGCGCTCCGTCGCTCAACCCAAGACAGGGCAGCCAGCGCGCGACCTCTACGTGGGATCCCGCCTCCCACGGCAGAGCCTGCGGTCACAGGGACAGAGGGCGCAGGCCGCCAGAGCTCCGGATGCCAGCGGCAGCTCCCCGTCCCGCTCAAAGGGAGGGAGGGCCGCCGCTGGCGCCCAGTCGCCTGTGCCACCCTCCGGGTCTCAAAGCACTCCTCAGTCAGCTCAAGGACCGGGGCCACCTGGCCTTCGGGGTCACATGGGCTTGGGCACGACGGAAGGGACCGCTTGCCCCCGTGGAACAGACATTCTCCCCGTGGACAACCTCAGGTGCCGGGACCCTCTGCTCCGCCTTGGAAAACCCACCTTCTGCAATGTATGCCCAACGCAATCAGGCCGAGCAGATTGACCCCCTCGGCCCGGCCCCAGTGTGTGATGGGGCTCTGTGCGTGAGGGCTTGCTCTTCCCCACCTACACCAGGCACGGCATCTAACACACACACACACACACACACACACCACGCAGAGACACCCAGACCACGCACGCACGCACGGGGACGCACCCTCCTCTCCCCCACCCCACACACGAGCAGCCGAAGGACAAGAGGGTATGGCTGGGGCCTGAGCGGGAACAAGCGAAGCCTTGGTTTGCGGCCCCTCGGCCAACTGCATCAGGATTTTTGTCTGGGCTCGGAGGCCAGAGGATCTCTGCCATTTGCTAGCAGGGCCAGGGATGGCAGGAGGGTGGGTACGGGGCTCAGCCAGGGCCAGTTCTGCTGGCACGATCCTGTAGCACGTGGCCGCGTAGCACGGGGCCGGGTCTGAAGGAGGCCAAGCAGGGGCACAAGACCCAGCAGCGGCACAGGGAAGAGGCCCAGGGCACCCAGGAGCAGACGAGACCCGGGAGTCGTGCGTGCTTGGCGTGGCCGCGGGCCCCGTGATGCCCGAGGACTCGAGTGCTCAGCCCCGTGTAGTGGCCGCGAAGGCCTGCCTGGGAGAAACGCCCCGGGAGGCCGGCAGGAACCCGGGATCGGAAGGGATGTGGAGGGGCCCCGGGTCGGAGGAGATGGCTTTGGCTGTGTTTGGTTTTGTTTCTTCTTCCCAAGATCCCGGGTGTGAAAGGGGCCAGAGGTGAAGTCCTGGGCTGGAAAGCCTCACGATTCAGCCCCGCAGCCCCAGGCCCTGAGTGTGGAGGAGGGCGGAGCGGGTCGGCGAAGGGCGCGGCTGCCGTTTTCCTGATGGGCTGGAGGGGCAGTGGCGCTTTCCGGACGAAGAGGACCGGAAGGGTCCCCGAGACCTCCGCTGGGAGCCACGCACCCACCCAAGGATACGGCTCCAGGAGGCGACGGAGGAGGGCGGCTGCTTGCCCTGGCCCGAGCTGTGCGTCCCCCGCCTTGGCCACAGCAGTGGACATTCCCAGAAGAACAAGCGCCCGAGAGCACTGAGAAATTTTCCCCCGAGAAAACTTGACCCTCGTCCTGGCAGCAGGACACCTCGGGAAGAAAGCCACCCAGCGGCCACCTGGGCGAGACCGGCTGCCCGAGCAGGCGCGCGGGGCCTCTGGCCGCTGGCCCCGGGCTGCCAGCCCCCACCCGGACTCCCAGCCGTGCCAGGAGAGCAGCGTGGAGACGCACGCCGGGGCCCTCGGCAGGCTCTTGGGGCTCCCGGAGGCGGCGGCTAGCGTCTACGGCCATACCACCCTGAACGCGCCCGATCTCGTCTGATCTCGGAAGCTAAGCAGGGTCGGGCCTGGTTAGTACTTGGATGGGAGACCGCCTGGGAATACCGGGTGCTGTAGGCTTTTGCTCCTCCCTCCCTCGCTGCTCCTTTTGTCTTCGGGGACTTCGCCACCACCCCCCCACCACCACCACCACCCCCAGCACCACCACCACCACCACCACCACCACAACGACCCACCGTGACCACGACCCCGACCCCGTCCGGGCCACCCGCCAGACCCACGCACACCGAATCCTCACAGCTACGTCCCCGAATCCTCTCCCCTCCCCACACTCTCCTGGGGCGCGCGCCCGCGACACGGGTCACCAGCGAGGTTGGTCCCAGGCCACGTTGGGGACCGCTCCCCAACTGCCCTCCAGGCGGGCGGGGAGGGACGTGCGGAAGCCATGAGAAAGTGGGTCCTGCACCCCAGCGGGCCCCACAGCGGGACGCGCCACACCTGGGCTCGCCACAAGGTGGTGCACTGGGTCCAGGGCAAGACGCCAGGGGACAGAGAAGCAGGGAGCCTCAGTCGGGTGCTGCTCCACGTCGCGCTCCGTCGCTCAACCCAAGACAGGGCAGCCAGCGCGCGACCTCTACGTGGGATCCCGCCTCCCACGGCAGAGCCTGCGGTCACAGGGACAGAGGGCGCAGGCCGCCAGAGCTCCGGATGCCAGCGGCAGCTCCCCGTCCCGCTCAAAGGGAGGGAGGGCCGCCGCTGGCGCCCAGTCGCCTGTGCCACCCTCCGGGTCTCAAAGCACTCCTCAGTCAGCTCAAGGACCGGGGCCACCTGGCCTTCGGGGTCACATGGGCTTGGGCACGACGGAAGGGACCGCTTGCCCCCGTGGAACAGACATTCTCCCCGTGGACAACCTCAGGTGCCGGGACCCTCTGCTCCGCCTTGGAAAACCCACCTTCTGCAATGTATGCCCAACGCAATCAGGCCGAGCAGATTGACCCCCTCGGCCCGGCCCCAGTGTGTGATGGGGCTCTGTGCGTGAGGGCTTGCTCTTCCCCACCTACACCAGGCACGGCATCTAACACACACACACACACACACACACACCACGCAGAGACACCCAGACCACGCACGCACGCACGGGGACGCACCCTCCTCTCCCCCACCCCACACACGAGCAGCCGAAGGACAAGAGGGTATGGCTGGGGCCTGAGCGGGAACAAGCGAAGCCTTGGTTTGCGGCCCCTCGGCCAACTGCATCAGGATTTTTGTCTGGGCTCGGAGGCCAGAGGATCTCTGCCATTTGCTAGCAGGGCCAGGGATGGCAGGAGGGTGGGTACGGGGCTCAGCCAGGGCCAGTTCTGCTGGCACGATCCTGTAGCACGTGGCCGCGTAGCACGGGGCCGGGTCTGAAGGAGGCCAAGCAGGGGCACAAGACCCAGCAGCGGCACAGGGAAGAGGCCCAGGGCACCCAGGAGCAGACGAGACCCGGGAGTCGTGCGTGCTTGGCGTGGCCGCGGGCCCCGTGACGCCCGAGGACTCGAGTGCTCAGCCCCGTGTAGTGGCCGCGAAGGCCTGCCTGGGAGAAACGCCCCGGGAGGCCGGCAGGAACCCGGGATCGGAAGGGATGTGGAGGGGCCCCGGGTCGGAGGAGATGGCTTTGGCTGTGTTTGGTTTTGTTTCTTCTTCCCAAGATCCCGGGTGTGAAAGGGGCCAGAGGTGAAGTCCTGGGCTGGAAAGCCTCACGATTCAGCCCCGCAGCCCCAGGCCCTGAGTGTGGAGGAGGGCGGAGCGGGTCGGCGAAGGGCGCGGCTGCCGTTTTCCTGATGGGCTGGAGGGGCAGTGGCGCTTTCCGGACGAAGAGGACCGGAAGGGTCCCCGAGACCTCCGCTGGGAGCCACGCACCCACCCAAGGATACGGCTCCAGGAGGCGACGGAGGAGGGCGGCTGCTTGCCCTGGCCCGAGCTGTGCGTCCCCCGCCTTGGCCACAGCAGTGGACATTCCCAGAAGAACAAGCGCCCGAGAGCACTGAGAAATTTTCCCCCGAGAAAACTTGACCCTCGTCCTGGCAGCAGGACACCTCGGGAAGAAAGCCACCCAGCGGCCACCTGGGCGAGACCGGCTGCCCGAGCAGGCGCGCGGGGCCTCTGGCCGCTGGCCCCGGGCTGCCAGCCCCCACCCGGACTCCCAGCCGTGCCAGGAGAGCAGCGTGGAGACGCACGCCGGGGCCCTCGGCAGGCTCTTGGGGCTCCCGGAGGCGGCGGCTAGCGTCTACGGCCATACCACCCTGAACGCGCCCGATCTCGTCTGATCTCGGAAGCTAAGCAGGGTCGGGCCTGGTTAGTACTTGGATGGGAGACCGCCTGGGAATACCGGGTGCTGTAGGCTTTTGCTCCTCCCTCCCTCGCTGCTCCTTTTGTCTTCGGGGACTTCGCCACCACCCCCCCCACCACCACCACCACCCCCAGCACCACCACCACCACCACCACCACAACGACCCACCGTGACCACGACCCCGACCCCGTCCGGGCCACCCGCCAGACCCACGCACACCGAATCCTCACAGCTACGTCCCCGAATCCTCTCCCCTCCCCACACTCTCCTGGGGCGCGCGCCCGCGACACGGGTCACCAGCGAGGTTGGTCCCAGGCCACGTTGGGGACCGCTCCCCAACTGCCCTCCAGGCGGGCGGGGAGGGACGTGCGGAAGCCATGAGAAAGTGGGTCCTGCACCCCAGCGGGCCCCACAGCGGGACGCGCCACACCTGGGCTCGCCACAAGGTGGTGCACTGGGTCCAGGGCAAGACGCCAGGGGACAGAGAAGCAGGGAGCCTCAGTCGGGTGCTGCTCCACGTCGCGCTCCGTCGCTCAACCCAAGACAGGGCAGCCAGCGCGCGACCTCTACGTGGGATCCCGCCTCCCACGGCAGAGCCTGCGGTCACAGGGACAGAGGGCGCAGGCCGCCAGAGCTCCGGATGCCAGCGGCAGCTCCCCGTCCCGCTCAAAGGGAGGGAGGGCCGCCGCTGGCGCCCAGTCGCCTGTGCCACCCTCCGGGTCTCAAAGCACTCCTCAGTCAGCTCAAGGACCGGGGCCACCTGGCCTTCGGGGTCACATGGGCTTGGGCACGACGGAAGGGACCGCTTGCCCCCGTGGAACAGACATTCTCCCCGTGGACAACCTCAGGTGCCGGGACCCTCTGCTCCGCCTTGGAAAACCCACCTTCTGCAATGTATGCCCAACGCAATCAGGCCGAGCAGATTGACCCCCTCGGCCCGGCCCCAGTGTGTGATGGGGCTCTGTGCGTGAGGGCTTGCTCTTCCCCACCTACACCAGGCACGGCATCTAACACACACACACACACACACACACACCACGCAGAGACACCCAGACCACGCACGCACGCACGGGGACGCACCCTCCTCTCCCCCACCCCACACACGAGCAGCCGAAGGACAAGAGGGTATGGCTGGGGCCTGAGCGGGAACAAGCGAAGCCTTGGTTTGCGGCCCCTCGGCCAACTGCATCAGGATTTTTGTCTGGGCTCGGAGGCCAGAGGATCTCTGCCATTTGCTAGCAGGGCCAGGGATGGCAGGAGGGTGGGTACGGGGCTCAGCCAGGGCCAGTTCTGCTGGCACGATCCTGTAGCACGTGGCCGCGTAGCACGGGGCCGGGTCTGAAGGAGGCCAAGCA
The DNA here is from genome assembly GCF_047511655.1 of Castor canadensis. NCBI lineage: Eukaryota > Metazoa > Chordata > Mammalia > Rodentia > Castoridae > Castor > Castor canadensis. The sequence goes on along the minus strand of NW_027395477.1, from coordinate 7,855 downwards.
GGGGCACAAGACCCAGCAGCGGCACAGGGAAGAGGCCCAGGGCACCCAGGAGCAGACGAGACCCGGGAGTCATGCGTGCTTGGCGTGGCCGCGGGCCCCGTGACGCCCGAGGACTCGAGTGCTCAGCCCCGTGTAGTGGCCGCGAAGGCCTGCCTGGGAGAAACGCCCCGGGAGGCCGGCAGGAACCCGGGATCGGAAGGGATGTGGAGGGGCCCCGGGTCGGAGGAGATGGCTTTGGCTGTGTTTGGTTTTGTTTCTTCTTCCCAAGATCCCGGGTGTGAAAGGGGCCAGAGGTGAAGTCCTGGGCTGGAAAGCCTCACGATTCAGCCCCGCAGCCCCAGGCCCTGAGTGTGGAGGAGGGCGGAGCGGGTCGGCGAAGGGCGCGGCTGCCGTTTTCCTGATGGGCTGGAGGGGCAGTGGCGCTTTCCGGACGAAGAGGACCGGAAGGGTCCCCGAGACCTCCGCTGGGAGCCACGCACCCACCCAAGGATACGGCTCCAGGAGGCGACGGAGGAGGGCGGCTGCTTGCCCTGGCCCGAGCTGTGCGTCCCCCGCCTTGGCCACAGCAGTGGACATTCCCAGAAGAACAAGCGCCCGAGAGCACTGAGAAATTTTCCCCCGAGAAAACTTGACCCTCGTCCTGGCAGCAGGACACCTCGGGAAGAAAGCCACCCAGCGGCCACCTGGGCGAGACCGGCTGCCCGAGCAGGCGCGCGGGGCCTCTGGCCGCTGGCCCCGGGCTGCCAGCCCCCACCCGGACTCCCAGCCGTGCCAGGAGAGCAGCGTGGAGACGCACGCCGGGGCCCTCGGCAGGCTCTTGGGGCTCCCGGAGGCGGCGGCTAGCGTCTACGGCCATACCACCCTGAACGCGCCCGATCTCGTCTGATCTCGGAAGCTAAGCAGGGTCGGGCCTGGTTAGTACTTGGATGGGAGACCGCCTGGGAATACCGGGTGCTGTAGGCTTTTGCTCCTCCCTCCCTCGCTGCTCCTTTTGTCTTCGGGGACTTCGCCACCACCCCCCCCACCACCACCACCACCCCCAGCACCACCACCACCACCACCACCACAACGACCCACCGTGACCACGACCCCGACCCCGTCCGGGCCACCCGCCAGACCCACGCACACCGAATCCTCACAGCTACGTCCCCGAATCCTCTCCCCTCCCCACACTCTCCTGGGGCGCGCGCCCGCGACACGGGTCACCAGCGAGGTTGGTCCCAGGCCACGTTGGGGACCGCTCCCCAACTGCCCTCCAGGCGGGCGGGGAGGGACGTGCGGAAGCCATGAGAAAGTGGGTCCTGCACCCCAGCGGGCCCCACAGCGGGACGCGCCACACCTGGGCTCGCCACAAGGTGGTGCACTGGGTCCAGGGCAAGACGCCAGGGGACAGAGAAGCAGGGAGCCTCAGTCGGGTGCTGCTCCACGTCGCGCTCCGTCGCTCAACCCAAGACAGGGCAGCCAGCGCGCGACCTCTACGTGGGATCCCGCCTCCCACGGCAGAGCCTGCGGTCACAGGGACAGAGGGCGCAGGCCGCCAGAGCTCCGGATGCCAGCGGCAGCTCCCCGTCCCGCTCAAAGGGAGGGAGGGCCGCCGCTGGCGCCCAGTCGCCTGTGCCACCCTCCGGGTCTCAAAGCACTCCTCAGTCAGCTCAAGGACCGGGGCCACCTGGCCTTCGGGGTCACATGGGCTTGGGCACGACGGAAGGGACCGCTTGCCCCCGTGGAACAGACATTCTCCCCGTGGACAACCTCAGGTGCCGGGACCCTCTGCTCCGCCTTGGAAAACCCACCTTCTGCAATGTATGCCCAACGCAATCAGGCCGAGCAGATTGACCCCCTCGGCCCGGCCCCAGTGTGTGATGGGGCTCTGTGCGTGAGGGCTTGCTCTTCCCCACCTACACCAGGCACGGCATCTAACACACACACACACACACACACACACCACGCAGAGACACCCAGACCACGCACGCACGCACGGGGACGCACCCTCCTCTCCCCCACCCCACACACGAGCAGCCGAAGGACAAGAGGGTATGGCTGGGGCCTGAGCGGGAACAAGCGAAGCCTTGGTTTGCGGCCCCTCGGCCAACTGCATCAGGATTTTTGTCTGGGCTCGGAGGCCAGAGGATCTCTGCCATTTGCTAGCAGGGCCAGGGATGGCAGGAGGGTGGGTACGGGGCTCAGCCAGGGCCAGTTCTGCTGGCACGATCCTGTAGCACGTGGCCGCGTAGCACGGGGCCGGGTCTGAAGGAGGCCAAGCAGGGGCACAAGACCCAGCAGCGGCACAGGGAAGAGGCCCAGGGCACCCAGGAGCAGACGAGACCCGGGAGTCGTGCGTGCTTGGCGTGGCCGCGGGCCCCGTGACGCCCGAGGACTCGAGTGCTCAGCCCCGTGTAGTGGCCGCGAAGGCCTGCCTGGGAGAAACGCCCCGGGAGGCCGGCAGGAACCCGGGATCGGAAGGGATGTGGAGGGGCCCCGGGTCGGAGGAGATGGCTTTGGCTGTGTTTGGTTTTGTTTCTTCTTCCCAAGATCCCGGGTGTGAAAGGGGCCAGAGGTGAAGTCCTGGGCTGGAAAGCCTCACGATTCAGCCCCGCAGCCCCAGGCCCTGAGTGTGGAGGAGGGCGGAGCGGGTCGGCGAAGGGCGCGGCTGCCGTTTTCCTGATGGGCTGGAGGGGCAGTGGCGCTTTCCGGACGAAGAGGACCGGAAGGGTCCCCGAGACCTCCGCTGGGAGCCACGCACCCACCCAAGGATACGGCTCCAGGAGGCGACGGAGGAGGGCGGCTGCTTGCCCTGGCCCGAGCTGTGCGTCCCCCGCCTTGGCCACAGCAGTGGACATTCCCAGAAGAACAAGCGCCCGAGAGCACTGAGAAATTTTCCCCCGAGAAAACTTGACCCTCGTCCTGGCAGCAGGACACCTCGGGAAGAAAGCCACCCAGCGGCCACCTGGGCGAGACCGGCTGCCCGAGCAGGCGCGCGGGGCCTCTGGCCGCTGGCCCCGGGCTGCCAGCCCCCACCCGGACTCCCAGCCGTGCCAGGAGAGCAGCGTGGAGACGCACGCCGGGTACCTCGGCAGGCTCTTGGGGCTCCCGGAGGCGGCGGCTAGCGTCTACGGCCATACCACCCTGAACGCGCCCGATCTCGTCTGATCTCGGAAGCTAAGCAGGGTCGGGCCTGGTTAGTACTTGGATGGGAGACCGCCTGGGAATACCGGGTGCTGTAGGCTTTTGCTCCTCCCTCCCTCGCTGCTCCTTTTGTCTTCGGGGACTTCGCCACCACCCCCCCCACCACCACCACCACCCCCAGCACCACCACCACCACCACCACCACAACGACCCACCGTGACCACGACCCCGACCCCGTCCGGGCCACCCGCCAGACCCACGCACACCGAATCCTCACAGCTACGTCCCCGAATCCTCTCCCCTCCCCACACTCTCCTGGGGCGCGCGCCCGCGACACGGGTCACCAGCGAGGTTGGTCCCAGGCCACGTTGGGGACCGCTCCCCAACTGCCCTCCAGGCGGGCGGGGAGGGACGTGCGGAAGCCATGAGAAAGTGGGTCCTGCACCCCAGCGGGCCCCACAGCGGGACGCGCCACACCTGGGCTCGCCACAAGGTGGTGCACTGGGTCCAGGGCAAGACGCCAGGGGACAGAGAAGCAGGGAGCCTCAGTCGGGTGCTGCTCCACGTCGCGCTCCGTCGCTCAACCCAAGACAGGGCAGCCAGCGCGCGACCTCTACGTGGGATCCCGCCTCCCACGGCAGAGCCTGCGGTCACAGGGACAGAGGGCGCAGGCCGCCAGAGCTCCGGATGCCAGCGGCAGCTCCCCGTCCCGCTCAAAGGGAGGGAGGGCCGCCGCTGGCGCCCAGTCGCCTGTGCCACCCTCCGGGTCTCAAAGCACTCCTCAGTCAGCTCAAGGACCGGGGCCACCTGGCCTTCGGGGTCACATGGGCTTGGGCACGACGGAAGGGACCGCTTGCCCCCGTGGAACAGACATTCTCCCCGTGGACAACCTCAGGTGCCGGGACCCTCTGCTCCGCCTTGGAAAACCCACCTTCTGCAATGTATGCCCAACGCAATCAGGCCGAGCAGATTGACCCCCTCGGCCCGGCCCCAGTGTGTGATGGGGCTCTGTGCGTGAGGGCTTGCTCTTCCCCACCTACACCAGGCACGGCATCTAACACACACACACACACACACACACACCACGCAGAGACACCCAGACCACGCACGCACGCACGGGGACGCACCCTCCTCTCCCCCACCCCACACACGAGCAGCCGAAGGACAAGAGGGTATGGCTGGGGCCTGAGCGGGAACAAGCGAAGCCTTGGTTTGCGGCCCCTCGGCCAACTGCATCAGGATTTTTGTCTGGGCTCGGAGGCCAGAGGATCTCTGCCATTTGCTAGCAGGGCCAGGGATGGCAGGAGGGTGGGTACGGGGCTCAGCCAGGGCCAGTTCTGCTGGCACGATCCTGTAGCACGTGGCAGCGTAGCACGGGGCCGGGTCTGAAGGAGGCCAAGCAGGGGCACAAGACCCAGCAGCGGCACAGGGAAGAGGCCCAGGGCACCCAGGAGCAGACGAGACCCGGGAGTCGTGCGTGCTTGGCGTGGCCGCGGGCCCCGTGACGCCCGAGGACTCGAGTGCTCAGCCCCGTGTAGTGGCCGCGAAGGCCTGCCTGGGAGAAACGCCCCGGGAGGCCGGCAGGAACCCGGGATCGGAAGGGATGTGGAGGGGCCCCGGGTCGGAGGAGATGGCTTTGGCTGTGTTTGGTTTTGTTTCTTCTTCCCAAGATCCCGGGTGTGAAAGGGGCCAGAGGTGAAGTCCTGGGCTGGAAAGCCTCACGATTCAGCCCCGCAGCCCCAGGCCCTGAGTGTGGAGGAGGGCGGAGCGGGTCGGCGAAGGGCGCGGCTGCCGTTTTCCTGATGGGCTGGAGGGGCAGTGGCGCTTTCCGGACGAAGAGGACCGGAAGGGTCCCCGAGACCTCCGCTGGGAGCCACGCACCCACCCAAGGATACGGCTCCAGGAGGCGACGGAGGAGGGCGGCTGCTTGCCCTGGCCCGAGCTGTGCGTCCCCCGCCTTGGCCACAGCAGTGGACATTCCCAGAAGAACAAGCGCCCGAGAGCACTGAGAAATTTTCCCCCGAGAAAACTTGACCCTCGTCCTGGCAGCAGGACACCTCGGGAAGAAAGCCACCCAGCGGCCACCTGGGCGAGACCGGCTGCCCGAGCAGGCGCGCGGGGCCTCTGGCCGCTGGCCCCGGGCTGCCAGCCCCCACCCGGACTCCCAGCCGTGCCAGGAGAGCAGCGTGGAGACGCACGCCGGGGCCCTCGGCAGGCTCTTGGGGCTCCCGGAGGCGGCGGCTAGCGTCTACGGCCATACCACCCTGAACGCGCCCGATCTCGTCTGATCTCGGAAGCTAAGCAGGGTCGGGCCTGGTTAGTACTTGGATGGGAGACCGCCTGGGAATACCGGGTGCTGTAGGCTTTTGCTCCTCCCTCCCTCGCTGCTCCTTTTGTCTTCGGGGACTTCGCCACCACCCCCCCCACCACCACCACCACCCCCAGCACCACCACCACCACCACCACCACAACGACCCACCGTGACCACGACCCCGACCCCGTCCGGGCCACCCGCCAGACCCACGCACACCGAATCCTCACAGCTACGTCCCCGAATCCTCTCCCCTCCCCACACTCTCCTGGGGCGCGCGCCCGCGACACGGGTCACCAGCGAGGTTGGTCCCAGGCCACGTTGGGGACCGCTCCCCAACTGCCCTCCAGGCGGGCGGGGAGGGACGTGCGGAAGCCATGAGAAAGTGGGTCCTGCACCCCAGCGGGCCCCACAGCGGGACGCGCCACACCTGGGCTCGCCACAAGGTGGTGCACTGGGTCCAGGGCAAGACGCCAGGGGACAGAGAAGCAGGGAGCCTCAGTCGGGTGCTGCTCCACGTCGCCCTCCGTCGCTCAACCCAAGACAGGGCAGCCAGCGCGCGACCTCTACGTGGGATCCCGCCTCCCACGGCAGAGCCTGCGGTCACAGGGACAGAGGGCGCAGGCCGCCAGAGCTCCGGATGCCAGCGGCAGCTCCCCGTCCCGCTCAAAGGGAGGGAGGGCCGCCGCTGGCGCCCAGTCGCCTGTGCCACCCTCCGGGTCTCAAAGCACTCCTCAGTCAGCTCAAGGACCGGGGCCACCTGGCCTTCGGGGTCACATGGGCTTGGGCACGACGGAAGGGACCGCTTGCCCCCGTGGAACAGACATTCTCCCCGTGGACAACCTCAGGTGCCGGGACCCTCTGCTCCGCCTTGGAAAACCCACCTTCTGCAATGTATGCCCAACGCAATCAGGCCGAGCAGATTGACCCCCTCGGCCCGGCCCCAGTGTGTGATGGGGCTCTGTGCGTGAGGGCTTGCTCTTCCCCACCTACACCAGGCACGGCATCTAACACACACACACACACACACACACACACCACGCAGAGACACCCAGACCACGCACGCACGCACGGGGACGCACCCTCCTCTCCCCCACCCCACACACGAGCAGCCGAAGGACAAGAGGGTATGGCTGGGGCCTGAGCGGGAACAAGCGAAGCCTTGGTTTGCGGCCCCTCGGCCAACTGCATCAGGATTTTTGTCTGGGCTCGGAGGCCAGAGGATCTCTGCCATTTGCTAGCAGGGCCAGGGATGGCAGGAGGGTGGGTACGGGGCTCAGCCAGGGCCAGTTCTGCTGGCACGATCCTGTAGCACGTGGCCGCGTAGCACGGGGCCGGGTCTGAAGGAGGCCAAGCAGGGGCACAAGACCCAGCAGCGGCACAGGGAAGAGGCCCAGGGCACCCAGGAGCAGACGAGACCCGGGAGTCGTGCGTGCTTGGCGTGGCCGCGGGCCCCGTGACGCCCGAGGACTCGAGTGCTCAGCCCCGTGTAGTGGCCGCGAAGGCCTGCCTGGGAGAAACGCCCCGGGAGGCCGGCAGGAACCCGGGATCGGAAGGGATGTGGAGGGGCCCCGGGTCGGAGGAGATGGCTTTGGCTGTGTTTGGTTTTGTTTCTTCTTCCCAAGATCCCGGGTGTGAAAGGGGCCAGAGGTGAAGTCCTGGGCTGGAAAGCCTCACGATTCAGCCCCGCAGCCCCAGGCCCTGAGTGTGGAGGAGGGCGGAGCGGGTCGGCGAAGGGCGCGGCTGCCGTTTTCCTGATGGGCTGGAGGGGCAGTGGCGCTTTCCGGACGAAGAGGACCGGAAGGGTCCCCGAGACCTCCGCTGGGAGCCACGCACCCACCCAAGGATACGGCTCCAGGAGGCGACGGAGGAGGGCGGCTGCTTGCCCTGGCCCGAGCTGTGCGTCCCCCGCCTTGGCCACAGCAGTGGACATTCCCAGAAGAACAAGCGCCCGAGAGCACTGAGAAATTTTCCCCCGAGAAAACTTGACCCTCGTCCTGGCAGCAGGACACCTCGGGAAGAAAGCCACCCAGCGGCCACCTGGGCGAGACCGGCTGCCCGAGCAGGCGCGCGGGGCCTCTGGCCGCTGGCCCCGGGCTGCCAGCCCCCACCCGGACTCCCAGCCGTGCCAGGAGAGCAGCGTGGAGACGCACGCCGGGGCCCTCGGCAGGCTCTTGGGGCTCCCGGAGGCGGCGGCTAGCGTCTACGGCCATACCACCCTGAACGCGCCCGATCTCGTCTGATCTCGGAAGCTAAGCAGGGTCGGGCCTGGTTAGTACTTGGATGGGAGACCGCCTGGGAATACCGGGTGCTGTAGGCTTTTGCTCCTCCCTCCCTCGCTGCTCCTTTTGTCTTCGGGGACTTCGCCACCACCCCCCCCACCACCACCACCACCCCCAGCACCACCACCACCACCAC